>NC_067403.1:40999768-41033774 GCF_016432865.1 Antechinus flavipes | reverse complement strand
TTTAATTGTCACATGCACAAATCCACATATATCCAACAACTTATAGATTTTTTTCAGTGTAGTTTTGGGCCAATTGCCCTTCACTACTCCCAACAAAGTACTTTCAAATAGTTCCTGACAATAATTGCCAGGAGACTCTTAATAACAAGATTTGCTGTTTTGCTTTAACAATGTAATTTTTGTGGTAATTTTTCCATGCTATTTGGGTAAAATGTTGATTTGAGTAATGACAAGGCAGAGTTGAGGTGATATTCTCTTGGCTATTATCTCCAGGTAGCATTGTGTGAGTAGAGAGAGATGGAGAGAGATGGAGATAGAGATCTTCTCTATTCAGTATCATTGTAAACAAGTGTAGAGCACTGCTATCTTAACTCTTTTGTTATTTGAACCTTCCTTATTACCAGGGAGTTAGGATCCAGAGGTGGACTTGACCAATCATTTTTTTTGTTTGTTTTTCTTCTAATAAATTTATTTATTTTTAATATACATTGTTTTATGAATTATGTTAGGAGAGAAAAAAAAATTAGAGCAAAGCAGAAAATCCATGGGAGAGACTAAAAAACAAACAAACAAACAAAAAATTAAGTGAACATAGCATGTGTTGATTTATTTTCAGTTTCCATAGTTCTTTTTCTGGATGCAGATGGTATTTTCTGTCCAAAGTCTATTGGGATTATTTTGGATCACTGAACCACTGAGAAGAACCAAGTCTTTCACAGTTGATCAAACATATTTTCGCTGTTATTGTATACAATGTATTCTTGGTTCTGCTTGTTTTGCTTAGCATCAGTTTGTATTAATTTTTCCAAATCATTCTAATATCAGCTTGTGCATCATTTATATAGAATAATAATACTACATTATGTTCATATACCACAACTTTTTCAGCCATTGTCCATTGGATGGGCATCTACTCATTGTCCAATTCTTTGCTACTCACAAAAAGAGCTGCAACAAATATTTTTGCATGTGTGGATGCTTTTCTTTTTTTTTTTTTCAGATAACTAACTTTATTTTATTTTATTTTTTTGTTGATGACTTTGCTATTCTCTCTCTCTTTTTTAATTTTAATATCTTTTTACTGATAGAACACATGCCAGGGTAATTTTTTACAGCATTATCCCTTGCATTCACTTCTGTTCTGATTTTTCCCCTCCCTCCCTCCACCCCTTCCCCCAGATGGCAAGCAGTCCTTTACATGTTGAATAGGTTACAGTATATCCTGGATACAATATATGTGTGCAGAACCGAACAGTTTTCTTGTTGCACAGGGAGAATTGAATTCAGAAGGTATAAATAACCGGGAAGAAAAACAAAAATGCAAGCAGTTTATATTCATTTCCCAGTGTTCTTTCTCTGGGTGTAGCTGCTTCTGTCCATCTTTGATCAATTAAGGCTCTCTTTATCGAAGAGATCCACTTCCATCAGAATACATTCTCAAACAGTATCGTTGTTGAGGTATATAATGATCTCCTGGTCCTGCTCATTTCAATCAACATCAGTTCATGTAAGTCTCACCAGTCCTCTCTGTATTCATCCTGCTGGTCATTCCTTACAGAACAATAATATTCCATAACATTCATATACCACAATTTACTCAACCATTCTCCAATTGATGGACATCCTTTCATTTTCCAGCTTCTAGCCACTACAAACAGGGCTGCCACAAACATTTTGGCACATACAGGTCCCTTTCCTTTCTTTAGTATCTCTTTGGGGTATAAGCCCAGTAGAAACACTGCTGGATCAAAGGGTATGCACAGTTTGATAATTTTTTGAGCATAGTTCCAAATTGCTCTCCAGAATGGCTGGATGTGTTCACAATTCCACCAACAATGTATCAGTGTCCCTGTTTTTCCACATTCCCTCCAACATTCCGCATTATCTTTCCCTGTCATTCTAGCCAATCTGACAGGTGTGTAGTGGCATGTGTGGATCCTTTTCTCTCCTTTATGGTTTCCTTGGGATACAGATCCAGTAATGGCATTGCTGGGCCAAAGGGTATGAACAGTTTTATAGCCCTTGGGGCATCTTCCCAATCATTTAAATTTTTAGAATCCCATTCCAATCTGAAAATTTAGGGGATTTCACTATAAAGGCTGAAAACATTTCTATCTCTAGATTTATAATACTCTAATCCTGTAGGTGCAAATTATTGGTCTCATACCTAACTCATCTTGTATATTGTACAGTATCCCATCCATTGGAAATAAAACTGCTTTCAATAAGATGATATTGTTAATTTTGGTTCTTCTTATCAAATATAAATCTGTTCAACATCATGCAAAATATAGTAAGGGTGAGAAAGGATGTAGCATTCAAAATCAAAACCAATGTTACCTCATTTCTTACAACAATTTAGAGTCTTCCTATACCTGTTCTATAAACTATCCTTGTCTTTATATTTAAGGCTCTCTACGATTTCATGTCATTTTATTAAGTCATTTTAAAAAAAAATGACTTTTTATTCCAGTCAAAATGAAAGTATACTAACTTTCTATGTCCCCCGGAATCTCTAAATTCATCCAGAATATCATTTAACCATGTCTTATATCCCTTCATTACAAATTTATTTAAATATTCTTCGTTCCTTTAAAAATAATTGTTTTATATATTTAAAAGGAAAAGCAAACTCTACCTAATAGATTTGCAGTTTCATGAGCAATTTCTTAATTTCACTTTAACTTGAAAATGCTTGTTTTATTTTTTGAGTTCAGAATAAAAAAATACAAAAGTATTTACATAAAAATGAAAAAAAAAAGAAATCCTCTTCTTTCAAACACAGTTCAAGTTGTCATTCCTCCACTATTTCTCTAGTCCTCTATACCCAAAGAGATTAATCTTTCCTATCCTACTTGCAGTTATTTTTAAGACTATTTTGCCCTTATTACATTGTCCCTAATATTCTGCTCATTTTAAGCTAACTTGTTTATTACTATGTTGAACAGCTAATTTTTGTCTTTTTGATTTAGGTGGCATCACTTGCTTTAACTCAAATTTCAGAGCAGTAGTTTATTCCTTTAATTGACAAGATTTGACAGATGTCTATATATGAAGATTGAAAACTCTTAGAAAATGTTGAAGTAAAAAGCCTGTGATTTAAAAGTATGTCAATTCCCTGAAACTAAAGTAATATGAAAGTAGAAAAAAGAGTAGAGAATAACGAATTTAATTTTGATATATTTCAAGCAAAAGCCTGGAACATAAATATATTCATCAGTGATGCTCTCCAATTATTTAATAAAAATCATAATTTCTGCTACATTCTTCCTACTTTCTACAGATAGAAAGAAATCAGGTAAATCATTCTCTGACAAAGACACATTTCCAAGGAAAAGCACACATAGAGTTGTACAATGCTTCCAAAGTCTTCTACATAAACCCAATGAAATATCAGTTATTGAAATTTATATAGTTATGGCTAGGAACTGGATTTCTCTCAAGTCATGGATGAGACCATTTTGAATTCTCAAACTCAGAAAAAATAAAATTTATACCCTCTAGCAATAAAGTACCAGGAAACCAGTTTGAAAATTATCAGTGATTTAATATTACTTGAGGCTTATTTCATGCTACTTATTTCAGTACTTCTGACATCTTTAATTTCATTCATGTGGGTACTCTATCAACAAATTCACATTAGAAATGTTCCTTTTCTAACAAGATATCCTTTATGAATTGTGCTGTTGCAAGAAAATATTTATCCCCCATCTTCTGGCTTTCCTGTTTTTACCATGTTTGATTTCACTAAGCTGCCACGCAGAGAGAAATAGTTTCACAAACGAGCAAGGAAATCATTGGTTTTGATAGAAGCCTGCTGCTGTCTTGCCAGTTTCTATTTTCCTGACAAGATGACAGCAGCTTCACTTTAGTGATGAAAGCAGTAGGTCTTTCTTTTTAATTTTTACTTAGTGTGGGATGTCCTCCCATGCTTCCACTAAGAAATGTCTCATCACTTCAGAAGTTTTGGGTTATAACAATGAAGGTAAAAGTGAAGTAGTTATATGAAGACAAGAGGAAGGGAAAATCATAGCAAGAAGAAGTGAGTTCCAGTTATGACAGTAAATCAATGTGTTTAGTAGAATTTGTGATTCAGGGTGTGGTTCCTCAGGAATTTGTGAGTAAGTCAGGAACAGATCCCTGGAGGTTATGTTTCCCTAGGTTGAACCTTGAGTTAGCAATTCTTCATAGAATGGAGGATGGACAGAGTCCACAAGTGGATTCCAAAAATTTTCTCTGATGCTATCAAAACAGTTTCCAGAATATAAAGGGTTTCAACTCCCTCTTAGACTTAGGGTTGCCCTAAAGGGCAGGGATATTCTTGTAATGCTATAGTCTGGTCTCTATTTGTGTATTTCTCCTCTATATTAGTTATCAGTGATTGTTGCCTCAATGTCTTTTGTCAGTGTTGGTTATTATCTGTGGTGAGTTTTTTCTTCTCAAAACGCAGCCAGGTGATAAAAGTTCAGATCTTTTATTATCTCCAATATAGCCCGGTTAGCTTAGAGGCCTATCTCTCTGCTTGGTTCCAAGAGCTCTCTCCGAATGTCGCCAAATCCAAAGGTCTGGTCCTTCAGCCTCTGCCTCTGCTTTCTTCAGCCTCCAGCCAGCTCCACTCTTCATGTCATTCCGGTGAAATCTCTCAAAGTGCTCTGTGTCTGTTTCTTTTATACAAGAGGGAGGAATTGTGGGATACGAGAGAGAGGGATTATGGGTTTTCTCCCATAGTGCTCTCTGGCCCTAAGAGCTTTAAGGGAGGTGTGAATTCCCAAAATTACAAAGTTTACTTTGTGAAGCTGGCGTACTTGTGAACTCCGATGAGTAAAGGTGTGAATACAAGCCTTGTATTAATTAGTTCTACTTAGTACTTTGTTTCAGGTTCTGCCCAAAACATCTTCTTGTAAGATTAGATCAACTCTAATTAGTTAGCAGTTTGTAAGGATTCCAACATCTCCCCCTTTCTTTTCTTTTTAGAACATAGGATGGTCATGACCTCCCTGATTTCTCAAGGAGGTGCGAACCCCACCTAAAAGGTGATCACGCCTTCCCTGAATACATGGTATACATAAATCCATCAATATGAGAGGCATTATACATAATTTACATAAGCACATAACAATATAACACAGGCTAGTAGTAATGTAACAAATAACATGAATCAAAATGAAAATTTACACATGTCCTTAAGTCCTAGAAATAGTCCATAAGGAATCCATTGTCCATTAGTTCATGTGCCAGGAATCTAATAATTCCTGTAAGCTCTGAAGTACTGCAAAAGTCTCATCAACAATTTTTCATCTTAAGGAATCCAATGATTCTTGCTGGTTTTTCAAGAACTAAAACAGTTTCATCTTGTGTTAGGAAATCCAATGATTCCTGGGATTTTAAAAAGTTCTTTTAACAGTCTCATTGTCAGCTATCTGATTCTTTCTCCATCTGTGGAAATATAAGCAGATCCTCTTCCCCAAGCAGTTAACCTAATTCCCTTCTATTTACCAAATTTGGGATCTCTCCTCATCATCTGGTAATTACATTGGAGCCATTTGCACTGGATATTGCCTTGTTGTCTTAAAAGGCCTGTATTCTTTCCAACTGTAATCCTGATTGCTTTTCTGTTGGTTGATGACATCAGAGTCCTGAATTTCTAAAGTCTCTCTGGGTGTAACCTCAGCTGCTATCATGCCCCACCTGTCCTTTGATTGATACTTTGGAGCTGGGCCCTGCCTCTCATTCCTCTGGGTCAATATACATTTAGAGGCCCAGTGAAAGCCTCAATTACATTTTGGACATGGGGTTTTGGGTTTTCTCTCACCCTGTCTTCTCACTCTATCTCCATTTCTACATTGAGCTCTCAAATGTCCAACTTTTCCACATTGAAAACATCGACGAGTTTCTCTAGAATTCCTTTGCCAAGAAGCTCCTTGTCTTTCCATGTTCATCATAGTTTGGGTATAATAAGCATTTGTGCCCACTGTGGCACAGCGTCTTATGATTTCCTCCAAAGGAGCATCTTTGTCTAGCCCCCATATAATTCTTTTGCAAACCTCATTGGCATTTTCCTTAGCCAAATGTTTAGTCATTATTTCTGTTGCTGCATTGTCTCCAATGGTTCTTATTACAGCTGTTTGTAAACGTCCCACAAAATCTGCAAAAGGTTCATTGGGATCTTGCTCTATTTTTGTGAAAGCATTATTTCCATCTTTCTGTCCAGGGAGAGAATTCCAAGCTTTTATTGCAGCCTTAGAAATTTGCTCATATACTGTTATGGGATAATAAATCTGTTCTGAACTCTCTGCATACTGACCTTCACCAGCTAGTTGGTCAAAAGTGATTTGTCCAATAGTTCCTGTTTGCCTATTGCGTTGGGCTTGAATCCTACATAATTCATGAAACTCTGAAAGCCACAATAAATTTTGTCCTG
Source organism: Antechinus flavipes (assembly GCF_016432865.1). Classification (NCBI taxonomy): domain Eukaryota; kingdom Metazoa; phylum Chordata; class Mammalia; order Dasyuromorphia; family Dasyuridae; genus Antechinus; species Antechinus flavipes. The sequence continues at coordinate 41,027,353 of NC_067403.1, read as the reverse complement.
GTTCAAGACATGTTTTAGCGATGGATTTCCAGTCATTCGGGGTTAAGATTTTATAAGACAAATTATCTAGTAACATCTTCACATAAGATGATGTAGCCCCATAAAGAGTGCAAGCCTTTTTCAACTCTTTAATTTTTCCCAAATTAAAAGGAGTGTATTTTCTCTCTTTTTGACCTGAGGAGTTGAGCTCTTCAATCACAGGATATGCATTTATAAAATCAGATATATCTTCTCCTTCATTTTTTGCTTTAATTAATGCTTTTTCTAATCTTGTCAAATTCTGCTTTACAGGAGAAGCTGACTGTGTTTCTGTCTCTCTCCCTCCCCCTTGTTCCACCCATGAAGGGTTAATTGCAGGGGGAGGGTCATGAGATGTGGAATCATCTAATTCCTCCTGCTGTGAAGTATCACACTCAGAATTGTAATTAACTCCATTCTCATCTGATTTGTCCTCCTTTTCACCTAGTAAAGTTGGCACTTCTTCCTCCTGTACTTTCCTTTTCATCATTCTATCACTTAAATAACTTCTTATAGCCAATTGTATTATTATATGTATTAATTATTGAGTAAGGCCCATTTTTATCATAGAATTCACAAAGATCCTCTCCAACCAATTTCCATTCATTTAGATCTAATTCCTTTTCAAGAGAGAAACAAGGACATATGTCCTTTACAGTTTGTAAAAATTCAGTGATTTGCTGTATACTTATAATTAAACCTTGGCTTTCCATAACTTTGACAATGCTCTCTAAACATTTTCCTTGAACAGAAACAGGCTGTTTTCTAAATATCTGTCCCATTTACCTGAAATTCTACTTTAACTCTTCTAACAAAATTTCTTTGTTGCACTCACCCTAATTTCTGGGTTGAAGAGTCTTTTCCACTGGATCAGGATCAGAGGCTTTTCCACTGGAATCAGAATTGTAGCTTTTCCACTGAAATCCACTGGGGGGGGGGGGGTCTGTTTGCCCCACGTTGGGCGCCAAATTGTTGGAGTTCAAATGTTGAGTTCTTGTTCTTCTTTAAAATATTATAAAAGTTCTTTCTGGGTGCCTTCCCTGGAATCAGGATTTTGTCGGTCCCTGTTCGGGCGCCAAAATGTCGGAGTTTGTTCTTCTCAAAACACAGCCGGTTTAGCTTAGAGCCCTCCGAATGTCTCCAAAATCAAAGGTTCTGTCCGTTAGCCTCTGCCTCTGCTTTCTTCTGCCTCTAACCAGCACAGAGATGGAATGAATCTCTTGTTCCCTTCTCTTGGGGCTCGGCTAGCTTTCTGGTGAGTCTTTCAGACCAGCTTGGTCTCAGTGGGCGGCGTGCAGGAGCCCAGCCACCTACCACAGTGGTGTGAGATGAAGATGAATCTGGTTGTCCACTGAACTCTCACTCGTAGCTTTATCCTCTGAAAGCTCTTCGTCTGCCACCAGCCAGCCAAGTGGAAAAAATGTATTCTCTCTTGCCTTGCCTCAGAGAGAGGGCTTCTGGCGTAACTTTACTGAAATCTGACCGAGAGCCTCTGTCTGTTTCTTTTATCCAAGAGGGAGGAATTGTGGGATACGAGAGAGAGGGATTATGGGTTTTCTCCCATAGTGCTCTCTGGCCCTAAGAGCTTTAAGGGAGGTGTGAATTCCCAAAATTACAAAGTTTACTTTGTGAAGCTGGCGTACTTGTGAACTCCGATGAGTAAAGGTGTGAATACAAGCCTTGTATTAATTAGTTCTACTTAGTACTTTGTTTCAGGTTCTGCCCAAAACATCTTCTTGTAAGATTAGATCAACTCTAATTAGTTAGCAGTTTGTAAGGATTCCAACAATTGTCTTCCTAGTATTTTAACTCTTTGATTTCTTAGTAAATTCAAAGGAAAAGTGTAGCTTCTACGTGCTGGGAGAGTTTGTTATTTTGGGGTAGGAAGATTTGATTTATCCCATGTTTTCAATTTTCTAAACATGCAAAAAAGTTTCCTAATTTTTGAAATATACTCATAACTATGGAGAGAAAAAAATTATTTCATTTATATAACATTATTAATTATATCTATTACGACTATGGGGTGATAGAAGTTTTTTTTTTTTTTTTTTTTTTTTTCCCCTGTTCTAATTCCTCATTCAGAAACTAGCTCCTTATCATTCAAAGCAGCCTCTGAAGGAATGGGCTGATGATGAGATTGAGTTGAATTTTGGTGGAGACAATCAAATTACAAAAATGTCTCTTAGAAATTAGGTCACATTCCTCTATGCATTAATCATTAGGGACAATGAGATTAAATAAATGGCTAGCTTTAGACATTCTTCCCATCACTGAATTCACTTTCTGTTTCAGGTTAGTATGTCTCACATAGAGTTCCTCCCTTACATTTGGGCTTCTAGTTTCATCCAGGGCAGTGCTAGATTAAGCACATGGATACTTAGAGGTAATTACTTCCAGACTCTCCCCTCCCATCCCTGCACAAAGTAACTAGCTATTCTAACCTTTCAACATACAGCAGATCACGGCTTGGTCCTTTATCCCCCAAGAGTTAGAAAACACACACACACAGAGTAAAAGTAATAGGGAAACTGTGGATTTACAGTCAAATGACTTTTGTGGGGAATGTATGCCATTTACTTATGAAAGTGGTCCACCCTTTCTCCACAGGAAGACTTACAGCAATTCTTTGACAATTGAGTTTCTCCATTGGGGACTTTTTATGCACTCTCCAAGTAATGATTCAAGAATTACTTTTAAAGTTTTTTTTTTCTTCACTTGCTTAGTAGATGGAGACTTTGTGCATACTTTTAATTAGGACAGGGACCTTCTGTTACTTATGTACTTCTAGAAATGGTCTCAGAAATTCCTGACTTGGATTGGAATTAGGCAGAGCAGAGTGTGAATGCTTTAATTGTTGAGATCCCACTGAACAGTCCTTTTGCATATATACTTTGTCTCCCCATTTGGGAACAAGCTCCTTGAGGGCAGGACTACTGGCAGATGCAACAATGTTAACCTGTATATTTAAATTCACAACTGTGAGCGCTACAGATAGCCAACAAAAATATGCCTAGAATTGAAAAAGAGATGTACTGGGCTTGAAGCTTGAGAAATGATTAGACATCATTTGTAAATTAAGATTCTTAAAGAAGTCCTGAAAATTAGCTTAATTTTTTTGGAGGATAGAGAAAAATACTTAATTTAGAAAAGAAAATAAATTAATCCATTTTTAATTAAAGGCAATAATTTTGGATTCTTTGCATTTATGGATGTAGAAAGAAACTGTGGGTGTGCAAGCAAGAAAATAACTTTTGAGAGGTGAAACTAAGTCTAATTAATCAATGTTTTCTTCCTTTTAGAAATAAAATTTAATCCAAACCTTGATCACTATTGCTAGTTTGATTGAATTTTATTAGAACAAAATTAAAAGGTTTTATTTGTTTTCATTCATCTAAAATGAAGGAATACAGAATATTGAAAGATCTCATGCTACTGTCATTTTAAAAAAGATAACAAATCCCAATACACTTCTTTGAAAAGTAGGAGGTATCTACATTGTTCTTTGGGCTAAATTTCCGCATTTTTCAAAAATTCAATCTTCCTCTCTGCTGACTCTAGTTTTGAGGGGAAAAAAATTATTAAAGGCAAGCATCAAAGTACATAAATCAGAAGTCAGTATTGCAAAAGTAATAAGTACCCTTGATTTTGGCTCTTCCTTCAAGATTGAAGAATCAAGGAACTCTCTTTTGAGAGTCTTGTAAGAAATTCAACCTCTTTCCCCTTCAGTCAGTGCCTTTTGCTTACTAATATGACTACTAGAGAAGATATGACATGGAAAATGTAAAGCCTAGCAGGAGTGAAAAGTAAAATTTTATGTTCCCAAGTGATTCAGAGTGATTGTTGAGCCTGAAGTCAAACAAGTTTTCACACATCGATATTGCCACTTCCATTTCCAGGTAATACCACTACTGCTGCAGGATATAAAAAGGACTTCTGAAAGTTAAACTGGACAAGTGTACCAGGGAGAACCAAACTTCAGCAAAATAGGGGAAATAAACTACCTGAATAGCTGAAGTCATTTTATTGTAAAGGAAATCTTTGATAGAAGAAAAATATTTCTATTTGTCTTGAAATGAAGACTTTTCCCCCTTTTTTTCCGTTTTATATTAATCCAAGAATAATAATTATTAGAAAGTGGATTACATTTCTCCTCCTGCTTTACACATATGCTGATTGCCATTTTTCTAAGTCTTACAGATGAAAATAGACATTAAAACTCACAACAATTTATTGAAACATGCATACATTTAATTTACTATAATTTTGTAATTCACTCAATTGTTCTTCATGCTCTTAAAATAAACTTATGTGATATTCTGTCAGATAATAGATATCCATGCCTAGATTTAATTTATCTCCTTGTCTTCAATCAGAATCATAAATCAATATATTGTTAAATATATATACATATATATGTGTATATATATATATATATATATATATATATATATATATATATATATATATATATATATATAATTGTTAAAGTAAAGCTAATTGACCAAATAATTAAATAAGCTGGCTAGTACCAAATGCAATAGACTATTTTTAGGGAATGTTTAAGGGAAGACTTTACAGCTTAATTGTAGATGGCCAAAGAAGAGTTTGAGTTAACAAGAGAAAGATATTACAGTACTTATCCATGAAGCCTTCCACACTCATGAAACATCCACATCTACAAGAGGCTATTGCAAATTGTGAAAGAATGTAAGCAAAGAGGAAAAGAGATAGGGAATGAGAGCAATATAATTTTGAAAGCCAATGAGTAGGATGTATTCTTTTGTTTTTATGTTATAATGTGTATATTTGTTCATATTATATTACAATTCAGGCAATTATGTTTGGTGAATTATGGAAATTACTAATCTATGGTTTGAATCATTTGTTGGTAACACATAAATCTCATTGAAATTTTGATTCAATCCAATTCAATTTCAAAAATCTATATACATGATATATGTATGATGGTTTCAAGATAAAAAAACACAGAAAGAGCCAAGATGGTGAAGAGGAGACATGTTTTAATCTGAACTCTCCCTAATATCCCTCAGATCAACACCAAATTACAATTCTGAATGGATTTTGGAGTAAGAGAACCCACAAATTTACAGTGGAAGATATTTGGGAAGAATGTCACAAAAGTTCTATATAAATCAGGAATGAAGGAAAGGACCAAGTGCTGGCAAAATGCAGAGGCTCTGAGTGGTGGTGATTCCATGGTCCAGCAAATCTGCTGGGAGGAATCTACAACAGTATTGGTTATTCTGTCTTGGTTGCAAGCTAGTACATCAGTAAATTAACTGTAAGATAGCCAACACAAATACAAAATACAAATAGTTAAACCCTGAATCCTAGAATAACGTGGGACCTGGCCATGCCCACCCAGCACCTAAAGTTAGTCAGAAATGACAAGGCGCAGTGCAGCCACTGTTGTCTGTAGAGGAATCTTGGATAATCTCTCCTTTGCCCTAAAAGCAGACTTCAAACCTTTAAAAAATGAGCAAAAAATCAAAAAGAACTCTGAAATAGATTATTTCTTTAGAGAAAGAGAACACATTTCAAAGTCTGATAACACTAAAAGCAGATCATCTCCAGATCAAACCACAAAGGGTGTTTGCAAGAGGGTTTGGAAAAGGAAAACACAGAAATTATCTGAAAAAAATGCCTAAAAATAGATTTAATGAAGTGGGAAAAGCAAATAATTCCTTATAAAATAGACTTGATGAAAGGGGGAAAGTATATAACTCTTTACAAAATTGATTTTTAAAAATGGAAAAAAAAAAGCAATTCCATGAAAAACAGAATTTGTGAAATGGGAAAAAAAAATCCATTGAACAAAGCAATTCATTTAAAAATTAAAAAGTCAATAAGTCAAATACAAAAGGATATAAAAAAGGGAAATGAAGAAAATAATTCACTTAACATTAGAACTGAACAGATGGAAATGAATAGTTCAATAAGACATCAAGAATCAATCAAACAAAACAACAAAAAAAATGGAAAAAATAGAAGAAAATATAGAATACCTCATTGGAAAAACAACTGATCTGTAAAATAGATCTAGCAGAAATAATCTATAGATCATTGGATTTCTTGAAAACCATGATTAAAAAAAAAAGAGCTTAGGCATCATCTTTAAGGAAATCAAGGAAAACAACATCCTAGAATCAAAAGGTAAAATAACCATTGAAAGAATTTACCCATCACTTCCTGAAAGAGATTCCAAAATGAAAATTCCAAGGAATATTGTAGCTAAATTTCAGAATTACAGGATCAATGAAAAAATATGGCTCACAGTCTGAAAGAAACATTTCAAATATTGAGAAGCCACAAGCAGGATAACCCAAGACCTAACAGTATCCAAATTAAAGGATCACACGGTATGAAATCTGATATTCCAAAAGGCAGAGGAACTTGGATTGCAGCAAGGAATGAACTATCCATTAAAAATGAGCATTATATTTTGACAAAAAGATGGATATTAGTGATACCAGTGAATTTCATTTTTTTCTGATGAAAAATACAGAACTCAAGAGAAGCCTAGAAAGATATAAATGAAAGAACTCTTGAGAACTATATCTCTGTTTGGAGTATACTTAGAGAGTGTAGGTATAATTTGATTTTATTGTGATAATATAAAAAAGAAACTATAGGTGGAAAAGTGATTCTATTGGAAAAGGGGAAAATGGAGGTAAAATGAGAGAAATTACATCTTATGAAGAGGCAAAAAAGACATAATTGAGGGAAAGAAGGGAAAGAAATGAACAATATGTGAATCTTATTCTTATCAGATTTGTCTCAAAGAGAGAATATCAGACATATTTGGCTTCAAAGAGAAACTTGTCTTACCCTATAGGAAAATGGGAGGAGAAAGTAAAAAGGAAAGGGGGAGGCTAATAAAGTAGTAGGGGAAAGATATAGGAAAGGGGAAAGGCTGTAAAGGGGAAGGGATGTTTGAGGAAGGTGGTAGTCAGAAGCAAAATCCTGGGGAGAAAGGAAAGAGGGAAAGAAAATAGAAATACATACCTTGGGATAAATAAGATAGTGGGAAATATAGAGTTAGTCATTTTAAATGTGAATGTGAATAGGATGAACTCTTACATAAAGAAGAAGAGGACAATAGACTGGATTAAAAACCAGAATCCTACAATATGTTGTTTATAGGCAACAAATTTAAAGTAGAATGATACCTACAGAGTAAAGGTATCAGCTGAAGTAAAAAAAAAAAAAAAAAAAAAAAAAAAAAAAAGGAAAAAGCAGAGGTATTGATCCTGAACTTAAATCGAGCAAAAGCAAAAAAAAAAAAAAAAATCTAATTAAAAAAGATAAGGAAGGAAACAATGTCTCACTAAAGGATACCACAGATAATGAAGTAATATCATTACTAAATATATATGCATCAAATGGTACAGAATCCAAATTCCTAGAGGAGTAGTAAAGAGCTGCAAGAAGGAATAGACAGCAACATTATACTAGTGGGGGATTTCAACCTTACTCTCTCAGAACTAGATAAATTGAAACACAAAATAAATAAGAAACAAATTAAGGAGGTAAATAGGATCCTAGAAAAGTTAGGAATGATAGAAAATTGAATGAAGACAGAAAGGCATGTACTTTTTTCTCAGTGGCTTATGGAATCTATACAAAATTTGACTATATATTAAGGCATAAAACCTCAAAGTCAAATGCAGAAAGGTAGAAATAGTAAATGCATCTTTTTTAGATCATGATACAATAAGAATCACATCTAATAAAGAGCAAGGGAAAAACAGACCAAAATTGGAACCTTAATAATCTGATACTAAAAATACAAATCATAGACAAAATGGATAATTTCATCAAAGAAAATGATAGTAATGAGACAACATATAAAAATTTATGGGATGCAGCTAAATCATTCTTGGGGGAAATTTTATATCTCCAGATGCTTATTTGCATAAAATAGAGAACAAGAAGATAAATGAATTGATTGGGCAACTAAAAAAGCTAGAAAAAAGAACAACTAAAAAATGCCCAAATAAATACCATATTCGAAATTGTGAAAATAAAGGGGGAGAATAATAAAATTGAAAATAAGAAATAAACCTTTTGAACTAATAAGCAAAACTAAGAGCTGTTTTATGAAAACCCAATAAAGTAGATAAACTTTAATTAATTTGATCAGAAAATGGAGAGATCAATTTTTAAATATCAAAAATAAAAAGGATGAACATTCCACCAATGAAAAGAAAATTGGACTGATAATTAGGAATCAATTTGCCCAACTGACTGTTAATAAATAAGATAATTTAAGTGAAATGGATAAATATTTACAAAATATAGATTGTCCAGACTAACAGAGATGGAAACAAATTACTTAAATAATCCCATTTTAGAAAAAGAAATTGAACAAGCTAATAATCAACTCCCTAAGAAAAAAATCTCCAGGGCCAGATGGATTTAAATGTGACCTACCAAACACTTAAAGAACAGTTAATTCCAATATTATACAAACTCTTTGGAAAAACAGGGAAAGAAAGAATCCTACCAAATTCATTTTAATGACACAGATATGATGCTGATAACTAAATCAGGTAGGTAAAAACAGAGAAGGAAAATTATAGACCAATTTCCCTAATGAATATTGATGCAAAAATCTTAAATAAAATGTTAGCTGGAGCTGTACAAAATAATAATAAAATTCATCTGGAAGAACAAAAAGTCAAGTATTTCAAGGGAATTAATGAAAAAATGCAAATGAAGGTGGCCTACCTGTACAATACTTAAAACTATATTATAAAGCAGCAGTCATCAAAACCATTTAGTACTGGCTAAGAAATAGAGTAGTCAATCAGTTGAATAGTTAAGTGCACAGGACAAAATAGTCAATGACTAAACAAATCTAGTGTTCAATAAAGTCAAAGAGCCAAACTTTTGGCATAAAAACCTCACTATTTGGCAACAACTGCTGGGAAAATTGGAACTAATATGGCAGAAATTAGGCATTGACCCTCACTTAACACCATATACCAAGATAAGGTCAAAATGGGTTTATGATTTAGACATAGTTTACCTCTTAGATATGTGGAGAATGAAGGAATCTGTGGCCAAAAAAGAACTTGAGTACATTATTGAATGCAGAATGAATACTTTTTATTATATTAAGTTAAAAAGTTTTTATACAAACAAAATACAGAAAAGATTAGAAGGGAATCAATAAAATGGGAAAAATATTTTACATTCAAAGGTTCTGATAAGGCCTCATTTCTAAAATATTTAGAAAATTTTGACTCAAATTTATAAGAATTTAAATTATTCTTCATTTGATAAATGGTCAAAGTATATGAACAGGCAATTTTCAGATGAAGAAATTAAAACCATTTCTAATCACATGAAAAAGGTACTCTAAATCATTATTGATTAGAGAAATGCAAGTTAAAACTACTCTGAAGTACCATTGCACACCTCTCAGATTGGCTAAAATGACAGGAAAAGCTAATGATGAATCTTGGAAAGCATGTAGGAAAACATATACATTGTTGGAGTGTGAATTGGTTCCATCATTCTGGGGAGGAATTTGGAACTATGTCCAAGTTATCAAAATATCTATACCCTTTGATTCAACAGTGTTTCTACTGGTCTTGTATCCTAAAGAAATCATAAAAGAAGGAAAAGGATCCACATGTGCAAAAATATTTGTGGCAGCCCTTTTTGTAGGGGCAAGAAACTGGAAACTGAGTGGATGCCCATCAGCTGGAGAATGGCTGAACAAGTAATGGTATATGAATGTTATGGAATATTATTGTTCTATAAGATATGATCAGCAGGATGATTTCAAAGAGTCATGGAGAGATTTACATGAATTGATGCTAAGTGAAATAAGTTGAACCAAGAGATCATTATACATGGCAACTGCAAGATTATATGATGATCAATTCTGATGGGCATGGCTCTTGTCAACAATTTTGTAATTCAGACTAGTTCCAATGATCTTATGATGAAGAAAGCCATCTGCACCCAGAGAGAGGACCTGATGGGAATTGAATGTAGACACCAAAGTATTTCACTCTTTTTGTTGTTTGCTTGCATTTTTTAATCATTTTTCCTTTTTTTTTTTTTGATATGATTTTTCTCATGCAGCATGATATTTGTGGAAATATGTATAGAGAAAATGCAAAAAAATAATAATAATATATAGTGGATCATTTGCCCACTGTGGAAGGTTGTGAGGAGAAGGAAGGGAAAACATAGAACACAGGTTCTTGTAGGGGTGAAAGTTGTGATCTAGTTCAGATGGATCTGAATCGGTCCCTGTTCAGGTGCCAATATGTGGTGAGCTTTTTCTTCTCAAAAAGCAGCCAGGTGATAAAAGTTCAGATCTTTTATTATCTCCAATAATAGCCCGGTTAGCTTAGAGGCCTATCTTTCTGCTTGGTTCCAAGAGCTCTTGCCGCTTTGTCCTTTGCTTCTGCCTCTGCTTTCTTCAGCCTCCAGAGCCAGCACCACTCTTCATGTCATTCCGGTGAAATCTCGACTTGTAGCTTCTTCACTCTGAAGAACTTCTTCGACTGGCCCATTGAAGCTCTATTTATGCTCAAGAGAGGGATTGTGGGTTTTCTCCCATAGTGCTCTCTGGCCCAAAGAGCTTCAAGGGAGGTGTGAACTCATTGAACTCCAATGAGTAAAGGTGTGAACACAAGCCTTGTATTAATTAGTTCTGCTTAGTACCTTGTTTCAGGTTCTGCCCAAAACATCTTCTTGTAAGATTAGATCAACTCTAATTAGTTAGCAGTTAGTAAGGATTCCAACATCTCCCCCTTTCTTTTGTTAGATGAAAACACCAAAGGAAATAGGAAATCGAATCAGATTAGTGGGTTTCTGAAGGGGTACACATAAATCCATCAATATGATATACATGGTATACATAAATCCATCAATATGGGAGGCATTATACATAATTTACATAAGCACATAGCAATATAACACAGGCTAGTAGTAATGTAACAACATAAATCAACCTGAAAATTTACACATGTCCATAAGTCCTAGAAATAGTCCATAAGCAATCCATTGTCCATTAGTTCATGTGCCAGGAATCTAATAATTCCTGTAAGCTCTGAAGTACTGCAAAAAGTCTCATCAACAATTTTTCATCTCAGGGAACCCAATGATTCTTGCTGGTTTTTCAGGAACTGAAAGCTGAAGATTTTAAAGTTCTTTTGACAGTCTCATTGTTAGCCTTTTCCACCTGTGGAAATATAAGCAGATCCTCTTCCCCAAGCAATTAACCTAATTCCCTTCTATTTACCAAATTTGGGATTTCTCCTCATCATCTGGTAATTACATTGGAGCCATTTGCACTGGATATTGCCTTGTTGTCTTTAAAGGCCTGTATTCTTCCCAACTGTAATCCTGATTGCTTTTCTGTTGGTTGATGACATCAGAGTTCTGAATTTCTAAAGTCTCTCTGGGTGTAACCTCAGCTACTATCATGCCCCACCTGTCCTTTGATTGATACTTTGGAGCTGGGCCTTGCCTCTCCTTCCTCTGGGTCAATATACATTTAGAGGCCCAGTGAAAGCCTCGGTTACATTTTGGACATGGGGTTTTGGGTTTTCTCTCACCCTGTCTTCTCATTGTATCTCTGTATCTACATTGGGCTCTTAGATGTCCAATTTTTCCACATTGAAAACATCGACGAGTTTCTCTAGAATTCCTTTGCCAAGAAGGACCTTGTCTTTCCATGTTCATCATAGTTTGGGCATAATAAGCATTTGTGCCCACTGTGGCACAGCGTCTTATGATCTCCTCCAAAGGAGCATCTTTGTTTAGCCCCCATATAATTCTTTTGCAAACCTCATTGGCATTTTCCTTAGCCAAATGTCTAGTCATTATTTCTGTTGCTGCATTATTTCCAATGGTTCTTATTACAGCTGTTTGTAAACGTCCCACAAAATCTGCAAAAGGTTCATTGGGACCTTGCTCTATTTTTGTGAAAGCATTATTTCCATCTTTCTGTCCAGGGAGAGAATTCCAAGCTTTTATTGCAGCCTTAGAAATTTGCTCATATACTGTTATGGGATAATAAATCTGTTCTGAACTCTCTGCATATTGACCTTCACCAGCTAGTTGGTCAAAAGTGATTTGTCCAATAGTTCCTGTTTGCCTATTGCGTTGGGCTTGAATCCTACATAATTCATGAAACTCTGAAAGCCACAATAAATTTTGTCCTGGTTCAAGACATGTTTTAGCGATGGATTTCCAGTCATTCGGGTTAAGATTTTATAAGACAAATTATCTAGTAACATCTTCACATAAGATGATGTAGCCCCATAAAGAGTGCAAGCCTTTTTCAACTCTTTAATTTTTCCCAAATTAAAAGGAGTGTATTTTCTCTCTTTTTGACCTGAGGAGTTGAGCTCTTCAATCACAGGATATGCATTTATAAAATCAGATATATCTTCTCCTTCATTTTTTGCTTTAATTAATGCTTTTTCTAATCTTGTCAAATTCTGCTTTACAGGAGAAGCTGACTGTGTTTCTGTCTCTCTCCCTCCCCCTTGTTCCACCCATGAAGGGTTAATTGCGGAGGGAGGGTCATGAGATGTGGAATCACCTAATTCCTCCTGCTGTGAAGTATCATACTCAGAATTGTAATTAACTCCATTCTCATCTGATTCATCCTCCTTTTCACCTAGTAAAGTTGGCACTTCTTCCTCCTGTACTTTCCTTTTCATCATTCTATCACTTAAATAACTTCTTATAGCCAATTGTATTACATTATATGTATTAATTATTGAGTTAGACCCATTTTTATCATAGAATTGACAAAGATCCTCTCCAACCAATTTCCATTCATTTAGATCTAATTCCTTATCAAGAGAGAAACAAGGACATATGTCCTTTACAGTTTGTAAAAGTTCAGTAATTTGCTGTAAACTTATAATTAAACCTTGACTTTCCATAATTTTGACAATGCTCTCTAAACATTTTCCTTGAACAGAAACAGGCTATTTTCTAAATATCTGTCCCATCTTAGTTGAAATTCTACTTTAACTCTTCTAACAAAATTTCTTTGTTACACTCACCCTAATTTCTGGGTTGAAGAATCTTTTCCACTGGATCAGGATCAGAGGCTTTTCCACTGGAATCAGGATCGTAGCTTTTCCACTGAAATCCACTGGGGGGGGGGGATGTCTGTTCGCCCCACGTTGGGCGCCAAAAGTTGTGATCTAGTTCAGATGGATCTGAATCGGTCCCTGTTCGGGTGCCAATATGTGGTGAGCTTTTTCCTCTCAAAAAGCAGCCAGGTGATAAAAGTTCAGATCTTTTATTATCTCCAATATAGCCCGGTTAGCTCAGAGGCCTATCTCTCTGCTTGGTTCCAAGAGCTCTTGCCGCTTTGTCCTTTGCTTCTGCCTCTGCTTTCTTCAGCCTCCAGAGCCAGCACCACTCTTCATGTCATTCCGGTGAAATCTCGACTTGTAGCTTCTTCACTCTGAAGAACTTCTTTGACTGGCCCATTGAAGCTCTATTTATGCTCAAGAGAGGGATTGTGGGTTTGAACTCCAGTGAGTAAAGGTGTGAACACAAGCCTTGTATTAATTAGTTCTACTTAGTACCTTGTTTCAGGTTCTGCCCAAAACATCTTCTTGTAAGATTAGATCAACTCTAATTAGTTAGCAGTTAGTAAGGATTCCAACAGGTGAATGTTGAAAATTATCCATTTTTATATTTTGAAAATAAAAAGAACTATAATTAAAAAAAATAAAAAAAGTAAAATCAAAACATTCCTTGACCTGGAGCACCTTGTTCTTTTCTAGGGGCAAATGGAATATACACAGATAATTAATATAACATATAGAAATATAAATACAAATTATTTTAAGATGGAAAAAATTCTGAACACCAAAGTTTGTTATCAGGATGTAGTTGGATTAATAATGTTGAAGGTATGAGTGTCCCTTCATGGATACAGTCCACTAGCTCTCTACATTTTATCCTGTGTGATTCTTATCAAAGTTTTCCCATTAATATTCCAAAGATAATCTAGTAGAGTACTTATTTTATTCAATATCTTAAATATATCAGGAAGGCTATCTCTGTGTCTCATTCTCATCATCTTTTTTTTTTTAGGCATATGCACTTTGAAAGTATTTTTCTTTTCTTTTCTTTTTTTTTTTATTTTATTTATCATTTCCAAGTCATAGCTTTTAATTTATTATTCCCATTTACCTCAACAATACTCTTCCCATTGATGTTTGGGTAATTTGTTATTTTAATTCTTCCAAGATCATGTGGCTTCAAAATTTGTACCAAGGTAGCATCAGTGTGTTGGATAAAGACGTAATCATATAGCAGTGAAAAGTTAGAATTCATTGAAAGCAAAAATTGAATCATTTTCAAATTGTAGTCTAGTTTGTTTTTCTCCTACTCATTCCTGGAACTCAGTAATTGTGTATTTGAAATCCTTGTTCAATAAATGTATATCACATATATAAATACACTAATTTAATGGATGGTGTATCTTACGAGATATTTCAAGGTGAGCAATATGATTTTTCTCGGCATTATTGAAGCATTTGGAGGAGTGATCAGCCCAATCTCTTTTATATGCCTTTGGTTGTCATTAAAATGCATGTTAGTGTTACAGGATTTTTTTTCTCATATAATTAGAAATAACAAATAATGAGTGCTAGCACATAAGTTTTTGTGAATTTTCTAGGGGACTAATTACCAACCTTCCAGACAATTGAATAGAATCATTAATGTCAAGATGAAACCTAAAATGTTTTGTTTGATCTGCTTTTCATTGTGTTTATTTTACTACAGTAAAATGCCTAGTATATTTGTATTCTGTGCACATTGAAGATAAATTGGTTTCTTTTGCTCTCTTCCTAGGAATATTTGACTTAATTTGGATGGAAAATATGCTACTATGAATCTGAAAAAGGTAATAAAGTCTATTTTAAATGTTGAAATATGGGAATATTTATGGAAAAACTTCAATGAGAATCACACAGAATGAAATGTTGAGGGCTACTAGTTTGCATCCATGAAACATCAAGTGGAAATGAAATAATTTATTTCTGTGAATGTATATGAATTTTAAGTGTTAGATATTTTATTTTTTAGATAGGCAGTTTCTATTTAAGAAAATCAGATGTACTAGAAAAATGTATAAGGTTATAAAGTTTGTCATCACTATGTCTTCCCTAGAAAAATTTGGGTATACTTTTGAGTGAACATTGGATATGCTATAAATAGGTATGAGGAGTTAGCAAAATAATGTCATATGTTACCATAGTGAAAAGAATGTTAACTTTGGTACCAGAATCCAAATCCTGTTTCAGCCACATAATACCTGTAGTAATATTAGAAAGTCAATTATTTTGATTCTGTTTGTTATGGTTATTGTGTAGTTATTTCAGTTTTGTCCAACTTTTTGTGATTATATTTAGGATTTTCTTGTCAAAGATGCTAGAGTAGTTTGCCATTTTGCTCTCCAGATCATTTGTAGATGAAAAACTGAGGCAAACAGGGCTATTACTTGCCCAGTGTGACAAATGTCTCAGGACAGATTTGAACTATGAAGTCTTTCTGATTCCAAGACCAGTGATCTCTCCACTATACCATCTAACTGCCTCATGACTCAATTTAGTCATTTATAAAATGAACAAATTGAACCAGATGAAATCTGAAGTCCCTTCCAACTATGACTACAGTTGATTGCTGTTGTTATTGTTATTTATTTTTTTTTAAAGTAAATGGAATGGAAGATTTCAGTCCTTTTATACAAACATAATTACAATTGTCAGGTGCAAATCTTGCAATTTTATTTGATTTAATGAATTGTAAATTTTGATATCTGCAGTAAAGATGAGAATAATGTTGTGGGCAATAATGTGGGACGTGCTATACTGTATTCTTTTAAAACACATGAGTATTACGTCCAAAGTAGTGTTAGGCATTCTATAATTTCATGTGAATCTCTCTCTCTCTGTGTATACTTACACATACACACACACACACACACACACACACACCCATACCATATGTATGAATGATTGTGTTTATCTTTTTTTCCAAAAGCATCTTTGACAGATTTCATTGTTTGATACTTTTTTTTATATTATCATCTCAGAACCCTTTTTTTTTTTTTTAATAATAAATTTTATTTTATTTAATAATAACTTCGCATTGACAGAATCCATGCCAGGATAATTTCTACACGACATTATCCCTTGCAATCACTTATGTTTCGTTTTTTCCCCTCCCTCCCTCCTCCCCCCCCCCCAGGATGGCAAGCAGTCCTATATATGCTAAACATGTTGCAGTATATCCTAGATACAATACATATTTGCAGAACCAAACAGTTCTCTTGTTGCACAGGGAGAATTGGATTCAGAAGGTAAAAATAACTCGGGAAGAAAATCAAAAATGCAAATAGTTCACACTCATTTCCCAGTATTCCTTCTTTGGATGTAGCTGTTTCTGTCCATCATTTCTCCAATGAAACTCAGTTAAGTCTCTTTGTCAGAGAAATCCACTTCCATCAGAATACATCCTCATACAATATCGTTGTCGAAGTGTATAATGATCTCCTGGTTCTGCTCATCTCACTTAGCATCAGTCCATGTAGGTCTCTCCAAGCCTCTCTGTATTCATCCTGCTGGTCATTCCTTACAGAGCAATAATATTCCATAACATTCATATACCACAATTTACCCAGCCATTCTCCAATTGATGGGCATCCATTCATTTTCCAGTTTCTAGCCACTACAAACAGGGCTGCTACAAACATTTTGGCACATACAGGTCCCCTTCCCTTTTTTAGTATCTCTTTGGGGTATAAGCCCAATAGAAACACTGCTGGATCAAAGGGTATGCACAGTTTGATAACTTTTTGGGCATAATTCCAGATCGCTCTCCAGAATGGCTGGATTCGTTCACAACTCCACCAACAATGCATCAATGTCCCCGTTTTCCCGCATCCCCTCCAACATTCATCATTGTTTTTTCCTGTCATCTTAGCCAATCTGACAGGAGTGTAGTGATATCTCAGAGTTGTCTTAATTTGCATTTCTCTGATCAATAGTGATTTGGAACACTCTTTCATGTGAGTGGTAATAGTTTCAATTTCTTCATCTGAAAATTGTCTGTTCATATCCTTTGACCATTTATCAATTGGAGAATGGCTTGATTTTTTATAAATTTGAGTCAGTTCTCTATATATTTTGGAAATGAGGCCTTTATCAGAACCTTTAATTGTAAAGATGTTTTCCCAGTTTGTTACTTCCCTACTAATCTTGTTTGCATTCGTTCTGTTTGTACAAAGGCTTTTTAATTTGATATAATCAAAATTTTCTATTTTGTGATTGGTAATGGTCTCTAGTTCATCTTTGGTCACAAATTTCTTTCTCCTCCACAAGTCTGAGAGATAAACTATCCTATGTTCCTCTAATTTATTTATAATCTCGTTCTTTATGCCTAGGTCATGGACCCATTTTGATCTTATCTTGGTATGTGGTGTTAAGTGAGGGTCCTTGCCTAATTTCTGCCATACTAATTTCCAGTTATCCCAGCAGTTTTTATCAAATAATGAAATCTTATCCCAAAATTTAGAGTCTTTGGGTTTGTCAAACACTAGATTGCTATAGTTGACTATTCTGTCTTGTGAACCTAACCTTTTCCACTGATCAACTAATCTATTTCTAAGCCAATACCAGATGGTTTTGGTGACTGCTGCTTTATAATATAATTTTAGATCAGGTACAGCTAGACCACCTTCATTTGATTTTTTTTTTTCATTAATTCCCTTGAGATTCTCGACTTTTTATTGTTCCATATGAATTTTGTTGTTATTTTTTCTAGATAAATAAAATATTTTCTTGGAAGTCTGATTGGTATAGCACTAAATAAATAGATTAGTTTAGGGAGTATTGTCATCTTTATTATATTTGCTCGGCCTATCCAAGAGCACTTAATATTTTTCCAATTATTTAAGTCTGACTTTATTTGTGTGAAAACTTTTTTGTAATTTTGCTCATATAATTCCTGACTTTCCTTTGGTAGGTAGATTCCCAAATATTTTATGCTATCAACAGTTATTTTGAATGGAATTTCTCTTTGTAGCTCTTGCTCTTGGATTTTGTTGGTGGTGTATAAGAATGCTGAGGATTTATGGGGATTTATTTTGTATCCTGCTACTTTGCTAAAATTATGAATTATTTCTAATAGCTTTTTAGTAGAATCTCTGGGGTTTTCTAGGTATACCATCATATCATCTGCAAAGAGTGATAGTTTGGTTTCCTCATTGCCTACTCTAATTCCTTTAATCTCTTTCTCGACTCTTATTGCAGAGGCCAGTGTTTCTAATACAATATTGAATAATAATGGTGATAGTGGGCAACCTTGCTTCACTCCAGATCTTACCGGAAAGGTTCCAGTTTTTCCCCATTGCATATGATGCTTACTGAAGGTTTAAAATATATGCTCCTAACTATTTTAAGGAAAAGTCCTTTTATTCCTATGCTCTCAAGTGTTTTTATTAGGAATGGCTGTTGGATTTTATCAAATGCTTTTTCTGCATCTATTGAAATGATCATATGGTTTTTTTTTGGTTGGTTGTTGATATAGTCAATTATGTTAATAGTTTTCCTAATATTGAACCAGCCCTGCATTCCTGGTATAAATCCTACTTGGTCATAGTGTATTATCCTGGGGATGATTTTCTGTAATCTTTTTGCTAATATTTTATTTAAGATTTTAGCATCAATATTCATTAGGGAGATTGGTCTATAATTTTCTTTCTCTGTTTTCAGCCTACCTGGTTTAGGTATCAGTACCATATCTGTGTCATAAAAGGAGTTTGGTAGGACTCCTTCAATCCCTACTTCTTCAAATAGTTTATTTAGCATTGGAGTTCATTGATCTTTAAATGTTTGATAGAATTCAGATGTAAATCCATCTGGTCCTGGGGTTTTTTTCTTAGGGAGTTGATTGATGGTTTTTTCTATTTCTTTTTCTGAGATAGGAGTGTTTAGGATATTTACTTCTTCCTCTGTTAGTTTAGGTAAGCTATATTTTTGGAGGTATTCTTCTATTTCATTTAAGTTGTCGAATTTATTGGCGTAAAGTTGGGCAAAGTAACTCCTAATTATTGCTCTAATTTCCTCTTCGTTAGTGGTGAGTTCTCCCTTTTCATTTTTAAGACTAACAATTTGATTTTCCTCTTTCCTTTTTTTAATCAGATTTACTAAGGGTTTGTCTATTTTGTTGGTTTTTTCATAGAACCAACTCTTAGTTTTATTAATCAATTCAATAGTTTTTTTACTTTCAATTTTATTGATCTCTCCTTTTATTTTTTGAATTTCAAGTTTAGTGTTTGATTGGGGGTTTTTAATTTGTTCCTTTTCTAGCATTTTTAGTTGCAAGCCCAATTCATTGACCTTCTCTTTCTCTATTTTATACAAATAGGCCTCTAGAGATATGAGATTTCCCCTTATTACCGCTTTGGCTGCATCCCATACATTTTGGTATGATGTCTCATTATTATCATTTTCTTGGATGAAGTTATTAATTATGTCTATAATTTGCTGTTTCACCCAATCATTCTTTAGTATGAGATTATTTAGTTTCCAATTATTTTTTGGTCTACTTTCCTGTGGCTTTTTATTGAATGTAATTTTCAATGCATCATGGTCTGAAAAGGATGCATTCACTATTTCTGCCTTACTGCATTTGAGTTTGAGGTTTTTATGTCCTAATATATGATCAATTTTTGTATAAGTTCCATGAACTGCTGAAAAGAAGGTGTACTCCTTTCTGTCCCCATTACATTTTCTCCAGAGATCTATCATATCTAATTTTTCTAGTATTCTATTTATCTCTTTGACTTCTTTCTTATTTATTTTGTGGTTTGATTTATCTAATTCTGAGAGTGCAAGGTTGAGATCTCCCACTATTATAGTTTTACTGTCTATTTCTTCTTGCAGCTCTCTTAGTTTCTCTTTTAGGAATTTAGATGCTACACTACTTGGTGCATATATATTTAATATAGATACTTCTTCATTATTCATTCTTCCCTTTAGCAAGATATAGTGCCCTTCCTTATCTCTTTTGATTAGATCAATTTTTGCTTTAGCTTGATCTGAGATCAGGATGGCTACCCCTGCTTTTTTGGCTTCACCTGAAGCATAGTAGATTTTGCTCCAACCTTTTACCTTTAACCTGCATGTATCACCCCGCTTCAGGTGTGTTTCCTGTATACAACATATTGTAGGATTCTGGCTTTTAATCCATTCTGCTAACCGCTTCCTCTTTATAGAGGAGTTTACCCCGTTCACATTTATGGTTAAAATGACCAATTCTGTATTACTTGCCATCTTGTTAACCCCGGTTTATGCTTTTCTCCCTTCTTACTCCCTTACCCCCTCCCTTACCCCCCTTCCCAGTATTAAGCTTGTGAGCTCCCCTTGCTTCTCACAGCCCTCCCTTTTTCAGTATCCCTCCCCCCCCTTAGAGTTCCCCCCCCAACTTGCCCCTTTCCCTCCCAGTTACCGTATTCCCTTCCACTTAGCTTATTCCTTCCTTTTTCACTTTTCCCTTCTCACTTTTCAATGAGGTGGGAGAAGTTTCACCATAGATTGAATATGTCTAAAATTCTCTTGGCTGGAAGTCCTCAGAACCCTTTGAAGCTCTGTTGTAATTGTTTTGTTCTTTGTATACCAACTGACCTTTAGTCACTGTATTGTAAATCCAGCTAATTTAGTAGTTTTGAAAATGGAGATATGGTCATTTCAAACAATACTTCTTTTTTGTTAGTTTTTTCTATTTGATGCAGTCTCCTTTGAGAATGTCACCATCCTTATCTATGAATCGACCAGTGACCATGGATCTTTCTCCATGGGCACTATATGCAGTCTGACCATTGAACAGCAGAGGCAGTCAACTTTCATGGAGATGCTGTTGTTTATGGCTCTGATGTTACCACATATGCTGTGTGATGTTGTTAAGTTATCCATATCATACTGTTATTTGTAGGAGGTTGAATTTCAATTTGTTGCAAGTCCAATTACAAATGAGACAAAAGGTGGTATCAGAACACAGTGAAGATAGAAAGGAAGCACAAAGCTGAAGAAAAAAAAAATTACAACCAGTGTTTCTGATAAAGGCCTCATTTCTAATATATATAAAGAACTATACAAATTTATAAGAATATAAGTAATTCACCCATTGATTAATGGTCAAAAGATATGAACAAATAATTTCCTGTGATGAAAATAAAACTACCTATAGTCATATAAAAGACTCTAAATCACTATTCATTAGAAAAATGCTAATTAAAAAAAAACCCTGAGGTACTACCTCACACCTTTCAGATTGGTTAAGGTGACAGAAAATGATAACAATAAACGCTGGAGGGGATATGGGGAAACTGGAAAAGTAATGCATTGCTGGTAGAATTGTGAAATGATCTAAACATTCTGGAGAGGAATTTCGAACTACACTCAAAGGGTTATCAAACTGTGCATACCAGCAGTGCCACTGCTGGGTCTATATTCCAAAGAAATCATAAAGGAGGGAAAAGAACATATGTGCAAAAAATGTTTGTAGCACCTTTTTTTTTTTTGTGATGGAAAAGAATTGGAATGTAAATAGATGATCAATTAGGCATTAGGGAATGACTGAAGAATTTTTGGTAAATGAAGGCAATGGAATATTATTCTTTTATAAAAAATGATGAACAAGCTGATTTTACAAAGGCCTGAAAAGTTTGACACGAACTGGTGCTGTGCTAAATAAATAGATCCAGGAATACATTGTAAAAGTAGCAGCAAAATTGTAGTTTAATCAACTCTGACAGACTTAGTTCTTTTCAGTGCTTCAGTGATCCAAGGCAATGCCAATAAATTATGAATGTAAAATGTCATCTGCATCCAGAGAGAGAACCATGGAGACTGAATGTAAATCAACATGTACTATGTTCACTTTTTTTCTTTTTCTTCTGTTTTATTTTTCTCTCATGGATTTTCCCTTTTGTTCTGATTTTCCCCTCCTAATATGATTCATAAGGAAATATGTATAAGAAATAATTAAAGAATGTGCATGTGTAACCAAAAAATAAAGAAGAGGAAAAGGAAAGTAAAATGTGACCTCAGGTTAAACTCCATTTAGAAATAATTACCTATCAGAACTACTATTTGTTCAAAGAAAAGACTGAGGAAAGTGAAATTTTATAATGAAAGAGAGATAGAGAGAGAGGAAGATAGATAAATCAGAAAGCAAAAGGAAGCCGTTTATTCATTCATTTAACAAATATACCTTTGCTGACTACTATAATCACAGAAGCACAGTTAGCAAAGATCTTTGGGACATATCATGGAATTCATAATTTAACAGGATTCCCTCTATGCCATGCCTAAAAAGTGATTATCAACACTCTTCATGAGAATTTCCAATAAAAGGGAATGCATTACCTCCTGGGGCGATCCATTAGATTCTTGAATGCCTTTAATTGTTAGAAAGTGTATTGTTTGTTTCTTCCCTTGTAAATCAAAATATTTGTTGTGTTATTTTTTTCTTTTAGTTTTTTTTTTTTTTTTGTCCCAACTTGAGTTCTAATTCTCTTGTCACTGGCTGGGATTGGCTCTAGATATGAACCAGTTCATCAATGCCTTTGCTATAAATGTGATACTAAGGACTGTTTACAAATATGCTCTGACCTGAAAATATCACTGGGTTTCTAAGAAGTATGTATCAATTAAATTGCAGATAAAGCTTCAATTCTCTGGGAAAACCCTCTGAAATTTGAGATGATTAATGAAAAAAAATTCTACATAGCTTACAAGAGGATTCATGAAAACTCTTGAAAAATGAAATCTCTCTCTCTCTCTCTCTCTCTCTCTCTCTCTCTCTCTCTCTCTCTGGCATAGTTTCTACTAATTGGGTAGGGATGAGAATCCTCTTTCTGCTATAGTTCTTTAAAGTTTGCCCAGCTTCTCCCACCTCTTTTTGTTATGGTGGATGACTGGTTTCATAATGTTTTGCTGACTTTTCATGTCACTTGTGATGGAAAACTAAAAACAACAGTATCCTTTAATGTATATTAAAAGCTATCTTTCACCTTCTATGAAATAGGATTCAAAAACTGTGTGTTATATTAGATTATATCATATTAAATCATGTTAGTTTTGAATATAGTAAACAAACTTAGAAATTGATACTTTTGTTTTTTTTTTCTATCTTTGTTTGATAATTTAAAAAATGGTTTAGTAATGTTTTTTCAGGATACGATAAATTCTGCATTTTAAATTTCTTCTTTTTCCCTTCCTTACTTTTATCCAAATTCTGGTTGTCTGGGTTAACTTTGCTTTAGTAGAGAGCTGCTTTATTTCACTAATTTTGATCTAGATAGGAGGCATGACAGGAAGATTTAACAGAAACTAACAAGTAGAAACAATGATATCTGAGTTCTTGATTTAGATGGGCCACCAACTTTCCTTTTTACCTTGCACAAAGATTTTAAGATTGTTTTAAGATTGGCATGTATGATCAGCATATTATCCTAAAAAGTCTCCTTCATTTTTAATTTTTAGCATATTTTATGCAACATTTATAAGAAGTGAATGATAAGTTTCATTTCATTCTTTATTGAAAGAAAATATCCATCTGATCTAAAGAATAAATATATTATAGACATATCAAGAAAGGGATGTTTTATTTACATTCATGGTAAAAATTGTCATTTCTGGTTGAAATTTCTTACTTGGCCCTTAATTATTTAGAAAAACAAACAATAAACAAACACATAAAATAAATGATATTATAAACAGAACAATTTTTTTTTGTAATTCAATTAAATTTCATTAACCCAAAGTTAGTTTTTCTTTAATGCTATTAATAGGTTCTACATCTTACCTAGGGAGAAAATATCATCTGGTAGAAGTAAGATTGGAGTAGAAATAATATTTCTAAACAGATCGTCTATTTTTAATCACAACAAAATCCTATTTAGCCAAAATTAATTTTGTATTACATTAATAGGATTTATATCTCACATAGAAAAAATAATTTAGTAGAATTAAGATTAAATTAGAAGTCTCTAATTATATGAATGAAGAAGTTAAGATTTCATCTTGGCTCCATCACTGTTGGCCAAATAACTGTAGGCAAGTAATTTTCTCTCATGCTTTATTGTTTATCTCTAATATCAGGAAATTCAACTAGATGACTTCTCAGGTATCTTTGAACTCTGAATATTGTGGTTCCTAATTTCTTAGAATTTAGAGTTAGAACTTAAAGTTCTAAATTTAGCTGCTGCCCCTATCAGTTTCCCATTCTCCTACATGTAAATAAAAGAACATTATTTTACTTACTGTCAAGTGATATCTAGTGTATCTACCTATCCATGTTACTTAGTCGTTCCTCTCCATTTACATTGTACTTACCTGAGTTCAGGTTTTTACTCTAATAAAAGTTCTTTTTTTTTTTTTTTTTTAATAGCTTTTTATTTACAAGTTATATGCATGGGTAATTTTACAGCACTGACAATTGCCAAACCTTTTGTTCCAATTTTTCTCCTCCTTCCCCCCACCCCCTTCCCTAGATGGCCAGATAACCAATACATGTTAAATATATCTAATAAAAGTTCTTATCATCTTTCACCTTACCTTTCATATTAGCCTCCTAACTGATTTATCTTCACTAATTCCGTTGTCTCCTTTAACTTCTTCCTTCACTTATCCATCAAAATAATCTTTGGAGTAATCACATCTAAATATATTCCCCCTCTTCAAAATCTGCAGTGGTTCCCTGCTGTTTAATGTATGTGTCCTTTCCCTGTCATATATTCCACTGCCAAAGCAAGCTATTGTCAGTCTCAATTTATATTACTATTGAAATTTTCCTTTTACTTCATGGCCCACACAGGTTCATTCTTGCATTTTGCCTTTGTTCATTTGTGCATTGTGTTCATTTGTTATTATAATATAACATAACACAAGATAACATAATAAAATATAACATATATATATATATCTGTGTTTGTATGCATATTCTCACCTCAGTCTGTGAAAATTCTTCAAGGTTCAGGTGAGGTTCCTTCTCTGTGATGCCATATTTGATCACCAATATACTTAGCTAATTGTCTTTTATTTTTCCTTATAATCTTTCCTGAATTACTTTATAATTTTGGGATCTTCTTTTATCTTAGATACCTGACCTGGATCTTATTCTGGATCTCTCTTTGTCCTGAGTATAATTTATTTTTCACATGCTTTCTGGATGTTTCATTCTACCCCTGACTCTCCCATCAAAAAAAAAAAAGTGTGTGAGTTTTAGCATAAGGATGATATATTTTATTATTTTTTTTAATTTTCTGTATTTTATTTTTAATTTAGGTAATAAAAACATTTCCACAACATAGTATATTTATGTAAAAAATATTTGCACATAAAATTGAAAAACTATAATGTACAATTTACTCTTTCTTTTAAATATATAATAAAGTTATCATGTAAATTTATTTATGAATTTATATATAAAATTGTTCTATACACACATATTTCTATTTATCATTTCATTCCCTATATGCAAATAGTCTCTTCTTTTATAAGTCCTCTATAATTAATTTAGGCATTTATAATTGACAAAATGACTGCTCAAATCTGTACTAAAAATAATATTGCTATTAATATATGCAACATTCCTTGGTTCTGCTTATATTGTTCATTATTTTATGCAAGTCTATCCATGTATTTCTAAGATCATATTTTCCTATTTTTTAAATTAATCTCCATAATTCAGAATAATAATTTACATATATGGAGCATTTAAACACATATTTGATTTAGTCAATGATATGTAAACTTAAGTAAACACTCAGGAGTTCGGAGAATTACAATTTTTATTTTGTTTTGTTTTGTTGTGTCTCCAGTATGACAGGAATATGGAAACTTTTATTATAATGATTATGGAATTAAAATGCCTGGGGTGAACAAGGTGAACATGAGTAACAAGTAACAAGTAAGCTTTGCTTTATTCCCAAAGATATAAAGCATACTAAATGTAATTATTGCTCTAAGAAATCCTGTGATGATGATGTCTCATCCCAAATTTGTGTTTGAAGTATTGATAAATGCAAAGTGGAGTATTTATTGATATAGCTGTGTGGTTCTACACTAGAAATACTAATAGATAAAACTGGGACCTTTGCCCCTACAGACTTTCTCCTTATTCTCTGAAATGCAGTCTAGTAGGAATATATATATATATATATATATATATATATATATATATATATATGTATGTATGTATGTATAACTTTCTAACTACCTCAAGTACCAGAAGTACTGATGTATTTCCCTCCTTCTTAACCATTGGATTCAACAATTTATTTTATTCATGTAATTTATTAGCAGTATGGGAGTAACAAATATCATAGAAAAGAGAAATAGACATTAAAACAATGCATAGGAAACTGAAAGAGTTGTGTCTATGGCTTAAATTTCCTTTCTTTCACACCTCTGTTCCCAGTCAATCTGAATGGTGAAGAAGGAAAAGGATCTTAAAGATGGAGAGGAACTTTATTGTTTTCACCATTCTAGAGATGAAATGTTTGTAGCATGTGGTGTTAGGAAGCAGAGAGAAAACAAAAATATAAATTGAATTTTGATCAGCTCACCAACTGTGTCTGTCTACTACCTCATTTCAGTCCTTTCTTCTGACTGACTCATCTTCTGGTGGATATCTGTCTATTCATCATCTTTATACATACACACTTTATATTTCATAAAGGTTTCAACTCATACTTTATATTCCTCTGGTTTGAGTTGCAGATGAAGGCTTATTTGCTCCTTGTAGTTGTTGGCAGAGGCAGGGAACAAGGCATATACTTTTCTACCTTTTCCCCTGTCCCAAAAGTATTCCCTCTGTTTTGCAAATTGGAATACTTGCTCTCCTCTGCTTCCCTGCTATTTTCCTTACAGTGTATTCTTTCAAATATCACCAGAAATAGCTCAGTAGTCATTTCTTCTACTTCTTTCAATACTCAAGCACATATTTTACCTGGGCCAGTTGAAATAAATTCATTAAAGTCAATTAACTGCCTGCTTACTATCTTTTTGGGTAATAAATTTCTTATTACATAATTTCTTCTATTATTTCTAGTGCAAAGATTATTTTCCTTGGTAGAGAAAGTGGAAATTAGAATTGAGCAACTCTGCTTTCTCTCTATTATCAATTTTCATTATCATATCTATTCCAGATGTTGGTCCATTCTTCCTGGGCTGACTTCTTTTACAGAACTTTAGCCTTTGTGATCCTTTCTACTCTTCCCCCTAGTCATGTGAAGACTGCTTTCACAAAATATATTGATAGAAGCGATTAACAGGAGAAAAGGAGGGATTTTCCTGTAAAATAACTCAATGGAAAGGCACTCTGTTTTGAAAACGAGCTAATACCAACCACCTAGAAAGGGTTGATCTACTGAAGGACTCAACCCCCAAAAAGAACCTGAGTAGCATTTCATATGACCCCATCAAGGAAAACTGCCTTGACTGCTAGAACCAGGTGTCAAAGAAA
>NC_067403.1:37080750-37225750 GCF_016432865.1 Antechinus flavipes | reverse complement strand
TTTGTTTACACTGTGGGTAAGGTTGATCATGTATGAACAGGTGGTGGATTTCTTTTTATTCCTCTCAGCAATTCTGGTTTAAATGTTTCACACACACACGCACACACACACACACACACACACACACATACACAAACACACATCTCAGGCCTAATGAACAATCTGTCATTGTTCAATATTGTCAACAATTAGACAAAAGAAGTTAACCAGGATGACCTCATGAGGTGAGTGGGCCAGCTGATGCTTTCCAGAACCTCGCCTCCTTCCCGCAGCTGGGTCTCCCCAGAGTTCCTCTCCACAGCCCTGGGCCTTCAGGCTCAGGCTTGGAGAACACGTGTTTGGAGGTCTCACCAGCCGCCTGGGCGCCCTCTTTTCTACTTAAAATAAAACCATATGGTGACCCAGGGATGTCTGTTCTACAAGTCAGCCAAGCTGGGGGCATGCAGGCAGAGAGGTTCGCAAGAAAATAATGCTATCTAGAGTGATGATGTAGCTTAGCAGGATGTTGGAGGAGGAAGGGGGAAATGAGAGAGAAAGATGGAAAACAGGAGAGAGACAGAGACAGAGAGACAGAGAGAGGAAGAGAGAGACAGACACAGACACAGAGACAGAGAGACACAGAGAAACAGAGACTGGGGGGGGGGGGGAAAGGGAGGAAGGGACAAAGAGAGAAAGAGACAGACAGAGACAGAAAGACAGAAATAGAGACAGAGACAAGGATAGAAACAGAGAGATAGGGACAGAGACAGAGACAGATAGATGGAATTAGAAAATAGGAGCCTGAGGCTGAAATTTTTAGTCCTAGGTTGGGGAAACAGTAGAGGGAGGAGAAACAAACCCTCAATGACAAAGATTCCAATTAGGAGAAAATAAGTCCAGAAGCCCGTCTGGGCCCCCTTTATCCACAGCCTTGTCAATCAACACTGGAGTCTGTTCTTACTCTCAAGTGCCTGAATACCTAGAAATATCCCTGGATGTGGAGAACATGGTCCAGGCAATGAGGGCAGATACTTTGAATGAAAGGATGCGATGGGAGGACTGAGGGCACTATGGGAAAGAACCATCACAGGAGTGGTGAACTGATGATGATGGAAAGCAGGATCCAGCAAGGGCAGAGGGGAAAATGATTAATGCCACAGGAGGTCACGAAAGGAAATGTTCCTGGCTACATTTTGGTGGATAAGGAAAGGAGAGATAAGCAGCAATATCAAACCTAGCCCAGGGCCCCCCAAGAGCAGTGTGTGGACAACTGAGAGCCAAATTATAATTAGTTTAGAGTAGTCACTCAAAAAGAAAATCTGGCAATGGTTAGGGCACGCAGAAAAATATTAAAGGTATGATCATGGGAAGTAGAGAGTAGAAATCAATCAGCCCACAAGGAGTGGATGCTTACCTTAGTGGCTGTGGCCTTGTGCTTTGTGCCATGATAGAGGGAAATATAAAACATGGCCCTTCCATCAAGTATCTTAAGATCCAATTGGGAAGTCAGTATACACAAAAAGATAACTTTTGACTGCAAAACATTATACAGATGCCAAGTGAATGGTATAATCCATAAGGGCTATAAAAATATTGAAAGAGAGGAGAAAGCTGATTATAAGCTGAGGTGGTCGGAGGAAAAGGGAGTCAGAGCTGGACCTGAAGGAAAAACAGAATTCAGAGGAAGGGGTAAAGGACATTCTGAACCAAGGGGAAGATGTGCTCAAAGATTCTGGACATGAGACAAAGTATTATAGGGTCATAGATTCAAAACCACAAGGGACCTTAAATGTTGATTTAAGAAATTGAAGCCCAATGAAGTGATGGGACTGTACAAGGATATTCGAGTAGGGTTATATTACAGGTGTATTTTTTCTTGTCCTTGTTATTATTATGGATAATGAATTGATGCAGATAATTGATGTTAAAAGATGCAGAGTAAGCAGAGGTAGGAAGACCGATGATTACAATAATATAAGTGGAAAGAACAATAATCACAAAATGAGTGAAGAGGAACGTTGAGAAATTAGAAAGACCAAAGTTAGCCCCAAAGCAGAGATAGGGAAAAAACCCTCCTTCCCCATTCCTTTGTGGCCATCCATGGGTGGGAAAACCAATAGATAACATTATTTTTAATGGGTTGACTGGCTTTGTTGATTTGTTCTTCTTCCTATTAATTTTTTGGTTGTTTTTATAAGGGAAGGCTCTTTGAAAGGGGAAATGTAAGTGATGCGAAATATCACTACAATTTTTAAGAGTCTATTGTAATGTTCCCTGTACCTGGTTTTACAGGTTTTGACTGGTGTGGTGGGAATGGAAATGAAGGGACAGATATGAGGTTAGCACAAAGGAAGAATTATTAGAGCTTCATAACCAATTGGATTTGGGCAACAAATAACAGAGAAGCATCAGGGATGACTAAGGGGAAAGAGGGCTAACACTGAGTTAGTAAACCATTGTGGAAATGGAAAGAGAAGGAGGCAATTTCCTGGGACTTTTCCTCACTCTTGAGTATCAATGTTTCACTCAGACCTTAGGATAATGGGAAGCCTTTGCCATGAGCCAGCCCTGCACGTAGACCAAGAGAAAGTTCTTTTAAATGACCAGTGTGTTCAGTGTGGCAGCTGAAGACTCTCTGCTGGAAATCTAATTTAATTAAATTTAATGTTTCCTAAATCTCCCTAGCCTGGGTCTGTCTCTCACAACCTGGTCAGATGCTGAGGTGCTGGGGCTTGGAAAAGCATTTCTTCTGATGTATTTAATGCATTTTCTGTTCTCATTATTGAACTGTCTTTTACAGAGATGAGCTAAGATTTTGGCCGTCTCGGAGAAATGGAGGCATTGGGGGACAGGATGTTACAAGATTCCCTCTGCCTCTGAGATTTAAAAACCCCAATTTAAACATGAACAGATACATTTCAATTGTATTGTCTGTCCATTAGAATGTGAGCCTCTTCAGAGCAAGCAGGGACTGTCTTTTCTTGTCTATCTAGTACTTAGTACAAAAGTAAGCGCTTAGCAGCTAGATGGCACAGTGGATAGAGCTCTGGATCTGCACTGAGGAAGTCTTATCTTCCTAATTTCAAATCTGGCCTCAGACACTTCCTCACTGTATGATCCCTGGGCAAATCACTTAATCCTGTTTGCCTCAGTTTCCTCATCTGTAAAATGAGGTAGGGAAGGAAATAGCAAACCATTCCACTATCTTTGCCAAGAATATCCCAAATGGGGTCACAAAGAGTTGGTCATAAGCGAACAACAGAATAAATGTTTTTCATTCTTAAGTCTGATGTACCACAAACTCAATTGGAAGCCACATATCCCATAGAGGCAAAAAACAACAACAACAAAAAAAACACCCTGAAATTAAAAAAGATGAGCATTTAGCAATGTGGATTTTCATTGAGAAACAATAAAATGATATAGGGCATAGAGCACTAGAGCTAAATATTTGGAAGATCGGGCTTCAAATACTATCTTTGATTCTTATCGTCTGTGGAGAAACATTATAGTACAATGGAAAGTGGTTTCAATTTGAAGTCAGAGATAGCACATAAAATTTTTTTAAAATTAGTGTTATGGGGTTCTTTATTTTTTAATTGCAATTCTTCTATATATGTTTCCACAATTATTGTGCCACACAAAAAAATCAGATCAAAAAGGAAAAAATGAGAAAGAAAGCAAAATGCAAGCAGACAACAACAGAAAGAGTAAAAATGCTGTTTTGGTCCATACCCAGTTCCCACAGTCCTCTCTCTGGGTGCAGATGGCTCTCTTCATCACAAGATCATTGGAACTGGCCTGAATCATCTCTTTCTTGAAGAGAGCCATGTCCATCAGAATTGAACATTGTTGCTGTGTACAACGATCTCCTGGTTCTGCTCATTTCACTCAGCATCAGTTCGTGTAAGTCTCTCCAGGCTTCTCTGAAATCATCCTGTTGGTCATTTCTTACTGAACAATAATATTCCATAATATTCATATACCACAATTTATTCAGCCATCTTCCAATTGATGGGCATCCACTCAGTTTCCAGTTTCTGGCCACTACAAACAGGGCTGCCACAAACATTCTTGCATATACAGGTCCCTTTCCCTTCTTTAGTATCTCTTTGGGGTAGAAGCCCAGTAGAGACACTGCTGGATCAAAGGGTATGCACAGTTTGATAACTTTTGGGGCATAGTTCCAAATAGCTCTCCAGAATGGCTGGATCTGCTCACAACTCCACCAACAATGTATCAGTGTCCCAGTTTCCCCCGTCCCCTCCAACATTCAGTGTTATCTTTTCCTGTCATCCTAGCCAATCTGACAGGTGTGTAGTGGTACCTCAGAGTTGCCTTAATTTGCATTTCTCTGATCAATAGTAATTTAAAGCACCTTTTCATACGACTAGAAATGGCTTTAATTTCTTCATCTGAAAATTCCCTGTGGCCATTTATCAATTATCTCCACTAATTATTAACTGTATGATGCTGGGCAAATAACTGAACGGAATCTCTCAATCTATTGATTTGCTCATCTATAAAATGATAGTTTCTTGCCATTTTGGTTGTATCCACTGTGACCTCATTTGGGGTTTTCTTGGCAGAAATATTGGAATAGTTTGCCATTTCCCCCTCCAGTTCATTTTAGAGATGAGGAAACTGAGGCAAACAGAGATATGCCCAAGATCGTACAACTAGTAAATGACTAAAGCCAGATTTGAACTCATTTTTTCTTGACTCCAGACTTAGTGTTCTAACCACTGTACCTTCTAAGCTGCTCCAAAAGTCATGTTTTAAGATTAGATAAAAATAGCAAATTTTCTTATGGCACTTCAAGATTAGCAAAACACTTTTCATATATTACCTCATTTGATCCTCACAACAACCCCATGCAGTAAATGTATGATTATTCCTCCTTTTATAGATAAAAGAATTTCTCTTGGTCCCAACTCCTCAGTGTCAAAGGCAAGATTGGATTTCTCTGTCTGAATCTGAGTCCTCCCTTCTCTCCACCACGCTGCCCTACCCCAAATTATGCATCAAAGTCACCAGTTTAGTCAGACATTTTGGGGGAGGTAGTGATAGCATGCCCAGCTTCTTAAACTTTGGTTTGCAACCTCATTTAAGGTCTTATAAGTGAAGATGGGAATCACAAAATTTGATTTATTATCAGTAAATGTTTGATTCGTGTACCTATTTTATATACCTGGGGTCACATAAAAATTTCTTGGGTGCAAAGAAGTCACAAATGGAAAAAGTTTAAGAATCCCTGGTGTAGTAGAGCTTAATTGGTTTTGGAATCAAAGATTCAGAGGAGCTGCCTCTGATGCTTACTACTCGTAGGATCTTGAGGACTCAGTTTTCTCATCTGTAGAAGGAATCGAGTTGGTCTCCATTATCTCCGAGCACCTTCCAGCTGAGTCTAAGATAACCTGATCCAAAGGAATGATCCCCCAAAGAAAGCAAGAGAATGCCTGACTTACAGAGCTCCCTGCTTGCCACGGTCAGGCAACCACAGATGAATTCTGAGGGGGAGAAGGGGATTTAAGTGCTGTATTTCATTTTTCCTACAAGAGAGGCAGAGGCCAGGGGGGCCAGACAGGGAGGAGCTAACGGGTCCAGGGGAGCCAATACAGCTGGAAATGATTACGAGCCAAGCTCGAAGGCAGCAGGCAAACAGGTAATCATTTCGGATTGGTGGGACTCCAGAATGCAACCTTTGCCCCAGAAGAGTTTTGGCTGGGGTGCTCTGCTTTGTTTTGACTTGGGTTAATGACATGGCAGGGAAAGCCTCCCCCATTCTCAACGATGAAAACTGCCTCCCCAGCTCTTTTTAGTAGCTGGGACATGCACTATTTCTCTTACCTTCCAGACAAGCTCAGAATCATACTCTCCAGAAGGCAGAGATGTAATTGGGGGTTTGCTACTAAGTCCTGTCCTTGCTTGGGAGCTGGAGGCTTGGGTTTCCTGCCTGTGCAATCCGGCTCAGCTGCCATTTTATTCACGGGGCTTCAAGTTTCTCAAAGATGTGCTTCTGGCCCCCTTCTCTTATAAGAGCCTGGATAGATTTGCCTTGTCTTTGGCCCAGGCTAAACGGGGATCCCGAGCTTAGAATTCTCCTCCTTCTTACTCATCCCCTTTGCTGACACAGAAATGGACAACTAAGGGTGTTAGTTTCACACCTTCCAGAAATCCCCCCAAAACTCCTTCTTCTTACATTTTATTTTTCTACATCTGAGATTTCTGACATTAGTAACCTAAATTCTCTGCCTCCTCCACCATGGCCATTCACAATGCAGAGAATCTAGCCGTGTGCTTCTGCCTCGTATTGGAAAAACGTGCTACGTGATATATTTACTATACAGCGGAAGAATTCCGGCAAAGTCTGCAATAATTCCCTCAACATAACACAATGAAGAGGAATGCCAACAAAAATGGATTCGGGATTCGTCTTACATATTTTCCCCTCACAGATGTCCAAAAAGAAAGACATAACCTCCAGGGCAGAGGCATTTTTGTTGAGGCAATTGCTTGATGTAATGAGACTCGTGAGTTAAACCTACTTTACAGAAACACGTAATCTGGGTCCTATTATCCATAGAAGAATAAATTGTAAGTGTCCTTTAGGCCACCATTATTGTTAAAGGTCATTTTAACAGCTAAGCAATGTAAAATAGTCGAATTAAATTTAATTAATGCGTGCGTGGTATCTTCAGCATTAAAAGCAATGCACTAGGTTTTGGAATATAAAGATGAAAAAATTAAACTATCCCCCACCTTAGAGCATACAAGTTAATGGGGTAGAGGGACAGACTTAGAGAGGGAAAGTATTAGCATGACATAAATAACCATGAAAAAATTAGAATGCAATAGGGCAAATGAAGGAGCCAATAGAGTCTAGAAAAATTTGAGGAGGGGAAGACCACTTTCAATTAAGGAATTCAGGAAGGCGTCATAAAGTTTTTTTGTTGTTGTTGTTTGGTTTTACTAAAGCTTTTTATTTTCAAAATATATGGATGGGTAATTTTTCATCATTGACCCTTGTATAGCCGTGCGTTCCAAAGATTCCCCTTCCCCCCCCTCCACTAGATGGCAAGCAATCCAATATATATTATACATGTTAAAATATATGTTAAATTCAATATATGTTTACATTGGATTATATACATTATACTGTATATAATTATTATATAATACATAACTTTATATATTACATATCATATTATATAGTTATAGATAATTTTAATGTATAATAATATACATAATATATTATATATAATTATATTATTGTGTTATTATATATAATTATATTCTATAATATAAATTATAATAATTATATATAAATATATAGTTTATAAATTATATGTTATATTATATATGTAATATTGGATAATACAATTATCTTGTTGCATAAGAAAAATCAGATCAAAAAGGAAGGAAAATGAATAAAAAACAAAATGCAAATGAACAACAACAAAAAGAGTGAGAGTGTTATGTTGTGAAGGGCTTCATAAAGTTAATGGCATTTGAGCTTATTTGGGATTTTCTTGGAGTGGTCTGTCATTTCCTTTTCTAGCTTATTTTACACATGAAGAGACTGAGGCAGATAGGGTTAAGTGACTTGGCCAAGGGCACACAGTTAATAAGTGTCTGAAGCTGGATTTGAACTCAGAAGATGAGTCTTTCTGACTCCAATGCTCTATGGCAAGACATAGTTATCTGTAATTGAGAGGGTAGAACTCATTAAAAGGGCAGGTGAGGTCTTTAGATAGTCTTTAGAAATTGGAGTGAGAATGGTCTGTGAACTGTTACCCTAGAAGTGAATGAGCTGAAACCTTAAAAAGGCTTAGATGCAGTACATACATTCTACAGCAGATGTGGCCACCTTTATAATCACAATCTTTGCTTTGTTCATCATGTAGGAGGACGGGAGTAAACTAGAGTTTTGAACAGTATAAAACCAAACAATAGCAATGTTTTTTCTTGTTTCAATTTTGCATTTAACTTTTGGGCTAAATTTTTTTTTAAATAGATGTTCTCGTCTCATTAACTTCTTCCCACTTAATGAAAAAGCCAGAAACCAGTTGTATTTTGACATTTCAATAATGTTTACATTTAGCATTTATTCCTTATCAAGATTAGACAGAAAAAAGACACAAGCAGAGGCAAGTTCCAGCTTTTTGGAAGCAGGGATAACTTGGAGTAATTGGTGACATTGTCCTCAGAATGACAGAATATGTCAAATACTTTTTTATGAAATATGAAATTTTGTTAAATTTATGAAAAAATTCACCTTGCTTTTATGGATTTCTGTAACACTGTCCAATTTGCAGCCAACATTTCCCACATACCAACCAGCAGCTACAGAAACTAACATGGTTGTAAACTAATATATTTTGCAAATCCTATAAATTCACATTTTCAGTTTCTAGAGCTATTGTAGAAAATGTTAAAGTTGTATGGTTCAGCCAGGAGAGACAATGCTTAATGCAACATGATTAATTCCAGACTTTGCTGAAATACTTCCAGGTTACATCAATGTAAATGAAATTTGTGGCACATTTTTCTTTTCTTTTTTTAAAATATATTTACAATTTTCTTTTTCCCCAGTTAAAAGTAAAAGCAATAATTATTAGCATTCATTTTTAAAACTTTGAGTTCTAAATTATCTCCCTTCTTCCCTTTCTCACCTTTTTATTGATAAGGCAAGCAATTCAATTTAGATTTTTACATGTGTAATCATGCAAAAATTTTCCATAATAGTTATGTTGTAAAAGAAAACATAGACCAAGAAAAATAAACTTTAAAAAGTATGCTTCAATCTCATTCGGATTCTACCAGTTCTTTCTCTGGGAATGGATAGTATTTTTCATTGTAAGTCCTTCAAAGTTGTCTTGGATTCATTGTATTGCTGAGAGCAGTTAAGTCATCCAGTTGATCATATCATATTGTTACATCATACACAGTACATTTTACTTTGTGTAAGCATAAGCTCATGGAAGTCTTTCCAAGTTTTTTTCTGAGAGCATCCTGCTCATCATTTCTCATAGCACAAGAGTTATTATATCATTATAATCATATACCACAATTTGTTTAATCATTCCCTAATTGATGGGCATGGCCTCAATTTCCAATTCTTTGCCCCCAGAAAAGATTTTCAATAATTTTTTTTACACAAAAGCTCTATTTGTTCTTGTTTTAAATTCTCTTTTGGGATACAGACCTAGCAATGCTAGGTCAAAGGATATGCATGGTCTTATAGTCCTTTGGACATAGTTCCAAATTGCTCTACAGAATGGTTGATTCAGTTCAGAAGTCCACCAATAATACATTAATGTCTCATTTTTTCCCACTTTACCATCTGTCATTTTCCTTTTCTGTCCTATTAGCAGATTTAATTGATATAAGGTAGTGCCTCAGAATTCTTTTAATGTGTATTACTCTAATCAATAGTGAATTAGTCATAAGGCTATAGAAAGCTTTGATTTGTTTTAATTTGCATATCTCTACTTAATAGCAAATTTCTCATAAGACTACAGAGAGCTTTGATTACTTCATCTGAAAACTTCATATCTTTTGATTATTTATCAATTGGGGAATGGCTCTTATTTTTATAAATTTGACTCCATTTTCTACATGTTTGAGAAAGGAGGCCTTTATCAGAGAAATTTGTCAGCGCATTTTTTTTTTCAAATATAGAACAAGAGCAGATCTTTGCTCTTTTGGTATGAATTTCCATTGTGAGATATATATATAGGGCCAAAGGCAGAGGAGACAGATTTCTAATGCTGGGAATCCAGGGTTGCAGAAAAGTGCATGGAAAGATATCTTCAGGAATTCCTGAAATGGATCCTCTTATCTTCTTCAAATCTCAATGGAAGGTTCCAGTGGTGGGTGGTAAACTGTTTCTCTCAGAACCTCTCAGTATAAACAAGATCCTTAATAATCATAATGATGTAAAGATTCTTTTTTCTTCCATTGTGGCACCCTATTTTCATCTATCAAAATGTCTGACTCTCTTATTCTCCTATAGCAGATCTCGTTATAATTCCTCAGTATTACTATATAGCCAGAATAATCTTATGTACTCACTTGGTGATGTCAGTACTCCAGTCAAGATTCTTTAGTGGTTTCTAGGTCTATAAGCTTATAAAAGCAGATCCCCAAATGGAAAAAGAACCTATTTGTATGAAAATATTTGGAAAATGTTTTGTGGTGGATAAGAATTGGAAATCAAAGGGATATCCATCAATCGGGGGAATGGCTAATCAAACTGTGGTATATGATTGTAGTGGAATATTATTGTGCCGTGAAAATGATAAATAGGATGATTTTAGAAAAACCTGGAAAGCCTTATGTGAATTGACGCAAAGCAAAATGAGCAGGACCAAGAAAACATTGTACACAGTGACAGTGATATTTTTCACTGTGAATGAGTTAGCTATTCTCAACAACACAATGATCCAAGATAATTCCAAAGGACTTATGATGAAGCATACGTTCTGCCTCCAGAGAAAGAACATATATTATTTGAATACAGATTAAAAGCATGCTATTTTTCACTTTCTTTTTTTTTTATTCAAGTCTTCTTGTACAAAATGACCAATATGAAAATGTTTTATATAACCGCATATGTATTACCTATATCCAATTACTTACTGTTTCAGAAAGGGGGAGAGGAGAGAGAGAATAGAATTTGGGATTCGAAATTTTGAATAAAAATGTTTTAAGAAATGTTTAGAAAAATGAATCATTAGTGATGCTCTATTACCTATCAAGTAGTTTTGTCAGGAATCAGACTTTCCATTGCCTGGTGCCTTCCATGAGAATTAATTTCAATTCAACAAACATCTAGTAAGTGTAGATTCTGTACAAGGCACACAAAAAGTCCATTTTAATCTTTTCCATGCACTCCATATACACTCCAACCAAAATGAACTACTCTTTAACCACTGACCACACCCTGCTCTCTTCTCCTTCTAGGTCTCGGCTCAAACTGTTCCGTGTGATTCATATCTTCCCTCCCTTTCATCATTTGTTTAATTTAATTTGTGCCCCTTTAAAACAGAACTCATGCTTGCCAGAAAGTCTTCTCTCATCCCCCTGATCATTCATGACTTCCCCTAGATTTCAAGGGATATTTGTTTTACAACTGTCTAATGCATTTGCCCTGTGATATTGGGTATTATAGTTATCCATGTTGACATGATTGTAAGTTTCATGAAGGCAAAGTATTAATGTCTGATAGTTATATAGTATATTAAGGCACTAAAAGCACTTTAAATACATTGCCTGATGCTTAAAGATATTAGATGAGTTGATCATGATCATCCAACCTATTAAGTGTGAATGGTGCAATTCGAGCTGGGTCTGACCTAATACCAATTCCAGTCTATTTTCTAACTAAATTATC
The DNA here is from genome assembly GCF_016432865.1 of Antechinus flavipes. Lineage (NCBI taxonomy): Eukaryota > Metazoa > Chordata > Mammalia > Dasyuromorphia > Dasyuridae > Antechinus > Antechinus flavipes. The sequence continues at coordinate 37,214,373 of NC_067403.1, read as the reverse complement.
TATCCCCAACTACTAATACATACTCTGTGCTCAGTAGCCCCTTAATAAATAATCTCTTAAAGAATGAAAATATTCCAAAATGCTGGGAAGTTACTAATTTGCACCTTATTTAAACATTACTGTTTAGTATAAATACAGATAGAAATTCCTGTTCTTTCTCCATCCAATATAATATTTCTTCCAGCTCCTGAGATTTATAATACAAATTCGTTTTTCCGACCTGAAAAGAGATTTCCATTTATCTTTTTGCAGTTTGTCCCAATCTTGGATTCAACACTTCTCACAGCATTTCTTAGAAACCACATTTGTCCTTCAAGTCCGCTGATGGTTCATCCCTCATTCTATATCCTGATGTGGATAATAAGAATAGAAGTTATTAGACTTTGGAATAGATCACCTAAAATCAAGTGCAATCTCTCCTTCTCTATGAATCTCATAGCTATTTATCTGTCTGGAATAAAAGTGAAACGATCCTGACTTGAAAGGTATAGATTGCAATGTATAGAATGCAAAGAAATATCTCATAGACTTCCCAGAAAAGGGAGCTTCAGAGCTAGCCAGAACCACTCAGCCCAAAGAGAGCAATGATACCTAAAGGTCAAAATAGTTGAAGACAGAGATCCGTGTCTCTGCTCCTTGAATACAGATTTTTTTCTTGATCTTTCTTTTTCCGTAGTTCTTGGTCTTGATCTCCCCCATACTTCCAGCTAAAGACAATCCATTTAAAAGATCTCAACTTTAACCAGTATAATATGTTCTTTCTCAGGATGGTATTTGTTTCAATCAGGAGTAAGCTGGTAATGGTGAGGAGGCTGAGTTCTATAGCCCTGATGGGGACTGTGCAAAAAAGCCCTTCCCAAATGAAGGGGAAATGGCCAATATCCTGCTTCTTCAATTTGCAGGCATAAAGACCTTCCTACAATGCCAATGGAGTCCCATAAGGAAAATAAAGCAAAACCCCTCAGAAGATGAAAAATTACCATTAGCTTTCAATCCTGCACATTTCCTGTCCTTTGCAAAGCTGAGACTTCAATGTCCTGCCAATGGTGGAGGAGGGATGATTTTTTTTCTCAATCTGAAGTATTTTTTAGCATTCTTTTTTTAAAATAGGAACTTAACTTGTTACATTCTTAAGATAATTCCACACTTATTTCCTTCTTGGCCTGAGCTCTCACAGGTCCAGTCCTGAAGTACACAACATTCTAGGACCCAATTACTTCCATCAATTTGGTCTCCTTTCAAGATTCACAGATTCCAGAGCATTTTGCAGACATTATCTGCTTACCTGATTGAATGCAAAGACATATTATTCCCCAGTTACAGATAAGAAAACTGAGTCCCCAAAATTCATAAAGTAAGTGAGAGTCCTTCTTGCCCCCCAATTAATCACAGAAGGCCTAGACATTGAATCAATAAACAAAAGTAAAGTGGTATACTGGTAATAATAAAACAAGGAATATTGTGGCTTATAACTACATGACAAGCAGCACTAAACTTTTCCACTGGGGTGAATTTAGATATTATCTAAATCATTCCTTCAGTCTCATTCTGACCCAGTCTCCTTCAGCAGTGTGATACTCTGCCAGTCTCAACCAGTCTCCTCCCCTTATTCTGACTTTGTCCCCAGTTTAAATACCCTATTACAATTACATCATTACAATATATGAGTATGTGTGAACTAGAGAACCATTACATCACAATTCTAAGCACAAAGTATATATGTGCACTAGAGAACCATCATCTTAGCAATTCCACTGAGTTAACACCTTGTTTCAAATACATTTCTCCAGAGTTCCAGCTCTCTACAGGTTTTACAATATTTCACAAATAATTCTTGGGTTTGAGACATAGAAAATGTCAATAGGTTGAGGAACCAGCTAAACCCTGAAGACAAAAAGACATTTAATATAGATATGAGACAATTGCAGACAAAATACTAAGAAAACTATTGCACGGGAACTAAAAAATTCATATCCAGTAAAGAAATGTTGGGTCTCCCTTCAGCATGGAAACACCTGAACAAGTTGAGGAATATACATTATGGATTCAATACTATCCTTGTGATTACATTTCTGAAAAGTTCATAATCAAAACATAGAGAAGATAAATGGACAATTTTTATTATATGAAACAAACATTTTTGTACAAATAAATATAGTTAAGTTAAAAAGGTAATAAAATATTTGCAGTAAGTTTCTCTGATAAAATTCTCATTTCTAAGACATATAAAGAACTGATTTTAATTTATGAGAATAAGAATTATTCCCCAACAATATGTGATCAAAGGATTTGAACAAGTAGGTTGTTTTCTGGTGCTAATTCTGAGAGAAACTAGGAAGAGCTCAGGCAAAGTTCTGTCTCTCTGCCATATTGTTTTGGGCTGCTCAAGTAGGTTGTTTTCAAAAGAAAAAACCCAAGATATCAATAACCACATGAAAAAGTTCTCCAAATCACTAATAATTAGAGAGATGATGATTAAAGCAACATTCATGTTTCACCACAAATCCATCATATCGGCAAAGAAAGAAGAGCAAAATGACAAATATTGGAAGGGCTACAAGAAAACAAGAAAACTAGTATTCACTTGATGAGCTGTGAATGGGTCCAGTCATTCTGAAAAGCAATTTATAATTAAAACCCCAAAGGTCACCAAACTTTATATCATTTGATACAGTAATACTACTAATCATATGCCTCCAAATCCCTAGGTTTTACAGGAAAGGTACTATTACCCCCATTTTGCAGAAGAGAAAACAAATGGAGAAAAGTCAAATAATTTATCCTAAGACAGCCACTAAATAGCAAAAGCAGAACAGATTTTTCTGATATTGAAAACCCAATTCCATTTCACTCTGCCATATCATTTCTTTTCTTAGCCAAGGAAAAGTTACACAGAAATTTAGCAAACTCAAAGGCATATTGCCACTTATTGAACAAAGTTTTGGCAATAGGGTAAGTTTTTGCTTTGTGACCCTTTCCCCTCACTGCTTATGACCTTTCATATGTGTTGAATTGTACAAATATTTAGCTTGTTTAGCTTTGTAATGGTTGATAACATGTAGCTTAATCCTATAAAAGTTTATGCTTTTTATGGGGAAAGGAATATTCTACTTTAATAAACATTACTTCCAATTAGAAGGCTGAATCCACTCTGCCAAGCCTTGGATTGGTACAATGATATCTCCAGTGCTCATTGTCATTTGCCTTTGGCCATGTCTTTTTTTTTTTTTTTTTGCATTGATTATCACAGCTACTGGCACACTATTCATTTACAGAATCCTTTCCACCTTACAAAATGGACCTCTTGAGAACATGTCTGGGGAGAACTGAACTACTCTGTCATTCTCTTGCCTGAACAGCTTTCTCTTTAGCTGACCATTTTCTACCCTATCCTGCATCACTCTCCCCTCTTTCCAACTCTTGCCCTGAGCAATGTGTAATCAAATCAGAACTACTGTTGCCACTAGGAAGGGCATCAATCACTGCCCTGTAATTTCACTCACCCTTTTTGTGACCATAATTCCCTTCTCTGTCTACCAGGTCCCTATCTAGGATATCGCGCCCCCCCTCTCCCCTCCCCCAGCCCAATTATAATGTGACCAAGAACTATCTGGTTCTTATATTTTATTTTTTGTACTTAGCACAGTACTTGGCACATGGTAAGTGCTTAATAAACGCCTCTCATTGAATATCTGCAGGTTACAGGCTACCAGCCTGGGAAGAATGTACTGTATATCTTGATTCTTAATACCTGCCTTCCCTAGAAGATCCAGATGAAAGAATCTGCTCCTGGTGCCTCAGGTGATATGAATAATTAATGTTCTTAGGGACTCAGAGGATAATTGGAGTGTTTGACAACTTTTAAACCAAAGATGAGGGACTCCAGGTATCTGGCTGAAAAAGAACAAGGAGATATATTCTCAGCAGAACCCAGAGAATGAATCATTTTTAGAGACAGAATGGCAGAGTCCCTGTCCCCTGGGGAAGCTTTTATGAGGCTAAAAGTTAGGAGATACAGTAGAAAGGAGAAAATTAGAGTCAGCTTTATCATTATTTTATATTAGTCTTAGCAGACTTTTTTTTTTTTTTTAAACAAACTCCACAAGTTATTACTTCATTTTAAGCTAATGTAGATGGGACAAGGAAACAGTACTTCCACTGGCCAATATCAAAAAGATACATAAATGTAAGAACTCTTTTTAAAGGTAACTGTTGTCAATAATTGTTTCTGAATCTGATTTGAATAAATAAGCCGCCATCGCATACTGGTTTTTACAGAAATCCAATGCCCTTCATTTTGTTCCCAAGATGATTGTTGAGGATTTCCAATGATATCTCATTCACTCAGCCCCCAAAATGATTTGAGATATTTTCTAATATGGGAATCAACTGAATATCTTCATTTTAAAATGGCATCCATGTGAGTAGAGAAATGGAGTGAAGTTCACCGATATGCCCAGGAGCTATGTTCCAAACTTTGTTCTCATATAGAACAGATCAGAATCTACTATTGGTTCAGAAGATGGAATTAGTTGGTGGGAGTAACTTTTGTATTGGAAACCTAATCTATGTGGCTTCTTTGTTTTCTGGAGAACATGGGAACTCTGGCTAGGTTCTTTGAGACTCAGCTGGAGAAAGAAAGGACCCCATCCAGTATCTCCAAACTGCCAAATAGTCATAGAAATATTCATAATTTTTGCCTATGTCAGTAAACACATGAGAGATAGAAAAAAAATCTGTGATTATCTTCTGAGGAAAAACTGCGAGGTTAGAGCCAGCACCTTAAAGAGGTCATAAATCATGATACCTTTGAAAACTAATTGGATTCTGAATATCACTTAAGCTTTTTTCAGCCTCATTTTGGAATTTGGACAGAATTTCTTTGCACTATAACTTAGTGAGTTAGGATGTTTGGGGACTCCAAAAGCAGCATCTGGGCTTTGAAAAACAAGCCCTGAGGAACTCTTTCCAACTGTTCTTAAATTATCTGTTGTCTTATGACCCACTTTTTAGTACACATGTAAACATTTCTAAGTTGAAAAAGAAATTGAGATTGCTTTCATTTCAAAAAATTGAAATATTTTAAATGTTCAGAATAGAGAACATAAGAAGACTTATCTAAATCATGTCTGTGAGATTTGATCGCTCTACACCAATGAGTGTATTAATTCATTCAGCAAGTATTGAACAAATATTTATCAAATACTTACTAGTTGATGGGTGTGCTAAATGTTATTTGGACAGGAGCATGGATAGAAAGAAATATAATTAGTGGTCAAAAGAACATAGGACCATAGGATTTCACAGATGAAAGTATATCAGAGACCATCTATTCCAATATACATATTTTAGAGATAAGGAAAAGGATACCCAGAAAGACTAAGTGATTGTCAATTATTATTATTCAAATCCAACGTCATTTATTAAATTTCTATTATGTATGATGTGCTAGACTAGACCCTAAAGATACAAAAGAAAAAAGTCTCTGAGATCAAGAAGTTTATGTTTTCACGAATGATACATAATTAAGCAAATACTATAAATATATATTCACCTGATAAGTTAATCTAAATGAATTTGCCTAAATTAACTTAAAATAATTTCAGGAGAGAATTGGAGAAGCTTGGATCAGGAGTGACTTCTCATTGGAGACCCCTTTAAGGTCTCTGAGCTGTGCTTTGAAGGAAGATAGAAGTTCAAAAAGCAGAGAGGATGAGGGAGTCCATTTATGGGGAGATTACCTCTTCAAAATTTACAAAGCAAATGAGGTACCATAGGATTTTAATCCAAAACTTCAGACTCCACTGCAGGAGCTTATGCCACCACTAGATGGTGTTGCTAGCCACGGTCTTGATTCTATTCCACAAAAAGCAGTGAGATGCTGGGAGTCCCATGCTCATCCAGGAGTTTCTGTATACTCCAAACTTCAGAGAAGAAATATTGAAGAAAGGCAAAATAATCAGAGAATGAATAAATTTCTCCAGTTCTGCCTCTCTCTAGATTCCCATGCTGATTCACATTCTAAGGCAGGTAGTCAACCTAGAGTCAGTGAGTTTGCTTTTTAAAAATATTCTGATAACTATTTTAATATACTTGGCTTCCTTTGTCATCCCCAAATTTTATTTTATTTCATGCATTTAAAAACATTAGCCTGGGGCAGCTAAGTGGCACAGTAGATAGAACCATCTCTGAAGTCAGGAGGATCTGAGTTCAAATCTGATCTCACAAACTTAACACTTCCCAGCTGTGTGACCCAGGGCAAGTCACTTAATCCCACTTGCCTCAGCCAAAAAAAAATTAGCCTGAGAATGGGTCTGTGGGCTTCACCAGGGATCCATGACACATAAAATATTAAGAACTTCTGGTTCAGAAGATAGGGTTAGTGTGAATTTTCTCAATCAGAATCAGCTCTTTTACATGATCTTGGCATAAAGGAAGCTATTGCCCACAGGAATGAATATACTTAACTATACACAGTGCCTTATTTCAGCATAGAAACAATAAAAATAAGAAAATAACAGATACACATCTGCGTACCTGTAGCTTCTCCTAGACTGAGGCAACTCTCAAGCATCATATCATAAGCTGCTCTAAACTAAGAACCCTAGCAAAAAATTTAGTTCCCTATAGCTACTCTCCTTTGAGTAAACAAAAAGAACCACAAAATCCAATCACTTTCATCTATATTCAATTCATGCTTTCCATAGGAAAGATTTATATGAACTGATGCTGAGTAAAATGAGCAGAACCAGGAGAACATTGTATGTATACAGTGACAACAACATTGTGTGATGATCAACTATGATAGACTTAGGTCTTCTCAGCAATATAATGATCCAAGACAATTCCAAAAGACTCGTGATGGAAAAACCTATATATATTCAGAGGAAGAAGGGAAGAGAGGAAAGAGAAAAATTGGAACTCAGTATCTTACAAAAATGAATGTTGAAAACTATTTTTACATGTAATTGGAAAAAATAAAATAACATTAAATGTAAAAACCAGAGAAAAAGGTCCAATTTTTAGATGGAGCCTCAGGTGCTCTGTTCTCAGGATAAAACTCTTCTCCATTACACTGAGCCATGGAAAATACTATACATATCCAGAGAAAGAACTATGGAGTCTGAATGCAGATCAAAGCATACTGTTTTCACTTTTTATAATTGATGTGTTTTGCTCATGATTTTCCCCTTTCATTCTGATTCTTCTTTCACAATATGACTAATGTGGAACTATGTTTAATATGATTGTACATGTATAACCTATATCAGATTGCTTGCTGTCTTAGGGAAGAGAGGAGAGAGAAAAATTGGAACTCGGAATCTTACCAAAATGAATGTTGAAAATTATCTTTACATATAATTGGAAAAAATAAAATAACATTAAATTTAAAAAACAAACAGAGAAAAAAGGTCCCTATGAAGGCTCAGATATTCTGTTCTCAGGATTCAACTCTTCCCCACTGCACTGAGCCATGATTCAGGATCATAATACAGACTGAAGTTCCCAATGATCAGTGTTTTTCCCTTCATTATCCTGTCTCTGGCAGAAACCTCCAACTTCCTCTTGCTGTGGTTAGTTCATCCCCATGGAGCAGGGGTATTGGCAATGGCAATTCAGCTGTGGGAAAAAACTATCTCCACTCACTCCCCATATTGCCTCCTGTGTCTCTCTAATTTTTTTTTCAGGTCAAGTTTCTAGTGGCCAAAAAGGACACCTCGTCCTTCAACTTCTTCCAATCGGCTGAAAGAGTAGGGAAGGGTGACATCAAGGCATTATATAAATAATTATAATATGTTGTTATGTAAATACTATAACCAATACTATTTAAGATCCTTGTCTTTAAACTGCTTTGTAACTATTGTCTATGAAGTATCTCAGATCTGTGAAAATCCACAGAGAAAGATTATTTCTGGCTGAAGTTATATGGAAAATTTTTACTAAGTAGGATATGACTGATGTCTTGAAGATACTTGAATAATGGATAAGACTTCTCTAGAACAGAATAGGCAGTTTAAAAAGCATAGAAACCATTTTTAAAAAAACAACCATTCTAAGTCATGTTTGTATAATATATAATATTGTTGGTGGTTTTATTGTTCAGGCATTTCTGTCACGACTCACTTTTTGTATTGTTACTTCATTTGGGTTTTCTTGGCAAAGACACTGAAGTGGTTTGCCATTTTTTTCTCCACTCTTTTGTCATTTGACAGATGAGGAAACTGAGGCAAATAGGGTCCTTGCCCAATGTCACATAGCCAGTAAGTGTCTGAAGCCAGATTTCAGTTTAGGAAGATGAGTCTTTTTCACTCCAGGGCTGTCACTCTATGCACTGTGCTGCCTAGCTTCTCCCAATCAATCTATGGCTAACAGTAATGCCTAAGTCCTGGGCAGAGTGAGACACACAGAGAGGCTGATTTTCTCAGGATCATAGAGCCAACAAATTGTCAGAGATTACATTTGAACCCAGGTCTTTCTGATTTTAGGTTCAGCTCTCTATCCACCATACCAACTACCTCTCTACTCTGAGGATTTAAGTAATCAAACAAACATTACTTTACCTGACTTGAACAAGGATATGGCCAGTCTAGTCATCATCACTACTCCTCTGATGCACTGCCAACTGGAATAAACAAGATATTTAGGTCCATTTATTTTCAAATCTGAAAAATACTGCCAATTAAATTGTAAAAAGCATGCAATTTTCTGAATGTTTATAATCTAAGTGGGTGTACTCAGGGTGCGGTTCAGAGGAAAGCTTAACATTGTACTTGAAGTCAAGCCAACCATGAGCAAAGAAGGTGCATGGTCTGCTTATTTTTCCCCTGGAACTGCATTCTTCATGGAGTGCATAATGTGTAGGTCCAATTTCATGACCACTCTTCCAGAAAAGACCAATTCACGTGTTCCTCGGTACCTATTGTAAGTTGGACTGCTGGCTTGTGAAGAACATATTACCTGATACAGCCATGTTCCAGAAATGGAATGGTAGCAGGACAGAGTTTATCGTGCTATAACCAAGATTTTGCTGGATGAACTGTGTCCCACAAATGGAAAAAAATATTTTTCCTGTGATCAAGTCTATGATCCAAAACATTATTTAATAAGGCAAAGATTTCCTTAGGGGCAAACTTAAGGATGTTTAACACGTGCCAGTATTTTATGAAACTTAGTAGAGAAAATTTGCTATGTGTATGGCAGGGAATGGTATAACTATTTAAGGAATCAAGCAACAAAGAGGAATTGGAAGGGACCAGAAAAAAGCAAATGTATCAATAGCAGATTTCCAGTGGGACATCTTTAGATGACACTGTGTTTCCAAAGCTGGATGGTTATTTACTTCCCACAAATCATCTTTGGTAAGAGGTTATAGCTTTCTTATATGCCCTTAGTCTTTTTATTGCCCTTTGGCTAACCCATAATTATTTTTACTTTGAAACTCTGGGGTACCATAATTGGTGTCAAAAATCATAATAATAACTTAAATTTATTTAGTGCTCTAGGGTTTGCAAGTTACTTTCTTGGCACTAGTTCCATGAGGGAGGTGTGTAATTATCTCTCCTTTGTAGATGAGAGAATTGAAACTCAGAAAAGTGAAAGGACTTGCCCAGTGGCATTCAAACAGTAAATGGCAGGCTGGGAGAGAACGAGAGAAAGACAAAGATAAAGGTAGAGAAAGATGTAGATCTTCAGATGACACTGTGTTTCCAAAGCTGGATGGTTATATATAAGGAAAAAGTACATAGAAATATAACTACAAAGATATAAATAGATGTATATTTGCTTATACTTGTATATGGATGTATGTGAAAATGCATACATGTATCTACATATCTATATCTAAATATACATAGCTATATCTATCTATCTATCCATCCATCCATTTATCTATTTATCTACCTACCTATCTATTCTGTATGTCTGAAATCTATCTTCTATCTCTCTATCCATCCATCTTTCTTTCTATCCATCCATCTATCCATCTGTCTCCCTACCTCTCCTGTATGTCTATCAATCTATCTATTCTATCTATCTATCTATCTATCTATCTATCTATCTATCTATCTATCTATCTACCTCTTTGTGCTGTCTATCTGTCTATCTATTCGATCTATCCATCCATTATCCACCCATCTATCTATCTATTTACTTATCTCTCTATCCTGTCTGTCAATTTGTCTGTTTATCTATTTATCTATCTCTATCATCTCTCTCTCTCTCATCTATCTATCTATCTAATTCTATCATCTATCTATCCATCTATCTAATTCCATCATCTATCTATCTATCTATCTATCTATCTATCCATCTAACATCTCCTGCCAAATCCGAGTCTCAGGTTCTTTAACTGTAAAATGATGGCCCTGAAGCTCTCTTCTAGCTCTAGATTTATGATCCTATGAGTTTATAAGTTAATCAATTGTTATATATATACACACACACACATACACACACATATGTATTGTGTACATACACACATGTGTAACATACATAGTTCTTGTGCTCACACATGAATATGCACACATATATGCACAATAGATTCTGTAAGTCCATTAGGGAAGCAAGGAGGAGGAGGAGGAACAGATTTTTAATGGTTGTCTGAAGCTAAAAAAAAAAAAAGTTAGTCCTTTCTCAATATTATCTGAACATAATACAGAGAAGAGTCATCACAATCAGTAGTAACATGAAGACCCATTTGTCTCAAACAGCCTCCTTGCCCGATACAATGTTCTTTTATGGGGTTACTTTGTCAGCTCCATCCTCTCCTGTATAATGTCCCCCTCGCCCTTGTAGCTGGATCACAGAGCTCAGGAAGAAAACAATGAGCACACGGGAATTTCCTTTTGAATGCAAGATCTTCAGGGGGCATTCTTGATAGAGTTCCAGACCTGGAATCAGGAAGATTCATCTTCCCAAGTTCAAATCGGAGCTCAGACCCTGAGTAAGTCACTTAACCCTCTTTGCCTCAGTTTCCTCATCTGTAAAAAAGAACTGGAGAAGGAAATGGCAGACCACTCCAGTGTCTTTGCCAAGAAAACCCCAAATGGGGTCATGAAGAGTTGAACACAACCCAACAGCAAAACCACTGTTTACTCTTTTTCCCTAAGCACAGGACAGCTGTACTTAGATATAGTAAATAACATGTTCGACTCATCCTTCAATTCAATTTCCCTTTCAAATTGCCTTTCAGAGAGTCATGGTTCTGAGACTTGATTGCAGGACAGAGGGGTGTACTTTTAAAATTCCACATACTAGCTCTACCCTGGCTTTTTTCAATGTTGAATGCTTTTTGAAAATTATAAATATGCTACAACGAAAACTTTTTTCATGTGAGTAAAATATGAAGTTAAAAGCCATAGACTAAATTAAATTAGTAGATTGTGGTCTATTGCCTAACAAGCAATTAAAAATATGGAATTGCTGCAAAACTGCTGTGATCTACAGCTCTCTGATCATTAGTTTTCTAAAGTAACTCTCCCACGGGATGTGCATGAGGCCAAATATCCATGGGCTGCAGCTTGAACTTTTGAGCCTTTTCCAGGACTAAGAGTCATACTTCCAAGAGCTCCCCACCCTTAACCCCGCCAACTTTGTAGAGACACAGTCAGCATTTCAGAAGAAAAGATTTTGCCTCGTAGCATTCATTTCTGTCCCCTTTATGTTGTTATGATTGTTTCTTTCTGACTCCCAGATGATGGTAGAAACACAGAAAACTGATGGTGAGAGGAGGGGTTTGGGATGGGGGAAAATAGTGTATTCTGGAGTGAGTGATCTGGATTCAAAACTCAGATCTGTCACTTGTTAATCATGGAGTTAACCATAGACAGGTCCCTTAATACCCCCTAACCTCAGTTTCTGCAAGTGTAAAATGAAGCTGAAAAAACACAGTATGGATACCTCCCAGAATTGTTGCAAGGAAAGCACTTGAAATGTCAGTATAAGCAATTGATGGAGGATGATGGTGTGTTAAGATGAACATTGGATTTTAAAAGCATCAAATCACCCGGCCATCTTCCTCAACTGCTTCCTGAAGGCTTCCCTCATTATAATCCGGTTTTCAACTTTTCCAGCGTCACAACCTCTCTTTTCATTTCTTTTTCTTTTTTTTAAATAAACGGAGAAAGATGTCACACACACACAAAAACAAACAAACAAACAAAAAAAAAAAATGAGAGAAGGGAAGATCCTGACTGATGGTGAAGGGACTTGTACAGAAAATGAAGATTGGGGGAGGGATAAGGAGAGGGATAGGTGCCCTCCTCAAATGTTTGCAACCAGTTAGTGTAAATTGCAAAATCCACAAAGGTCCAAAATGGTCTTTGGAAAATGGCCCAATTCTCCCCAGAAGCAGGGCTGGCCCAAATCAGTATGTGAGCAGCAGAAGAAGCATGTGACTTTACTGACATCTAGTGGCCCCATCATGCAATTTTCTCCTTTTGATTATTAAATCCCAGAACTTGAGCTGGAAAGGACCTCAGAGACCATCTTGTTTAATCCCCTAGTTTTACAGAAGGAACTGAGACAGATGGACTTGACTAATGTTAGTCAGTATTGGGTTCTTTGATTTCAGTGCTGGTGCTTTTTTCACTATACCCCACTTCCTGAATCAGAAATGTTACTTTTGTTTATCAATGTGGGCAAGGGAAAATCATTTTCTAGTCTTCTAGGTATCACCAGCCTTATTAGGATCAACCCAGTCCTCCATTTCCATCTCTCCAGAATCCAGCAAAGCACCCTCTAGAGAAGGGAGAATGCGCTCAATGAATTGGCAATCTTTTGGCAAATAGATAGACAGACCGGTAAGTAGATAGGTAGGTAGGTAGAGAGATAGATAGATGACAGATAGATGACAGATGACAGATGATAGATAGATAGATAGATAGATAGATAGATAGATAGATAGATAGATAGATATAGATGAGGAAACAATGTTTATCATCACCAGGCAAAGATAAGGGAAGATTCCTCATCCTGGCCTCCAATTCCAGACTTGGAAATACTGGTCATTTGAAATAGAAGTAATCATATTCAAGAGAATAAAAAGAGAAAAGACTTCAAGCAAATGAAAAATCAAAATTAAAAAGTTGTAATATAGTTCAAACTCTTTAAGGAAGAAAAAGAGAAGAAAGAAGAAAGAGAAAGAAATATGAAGGAAGAAAAAGAAAAAAAGAAGGATTTAAACTTCTAAGAAACTTTCTAGTCCAAGTTGTAATTAAGGTGGGATGACCAAAGCTTTGTCTAGTGGCATGAAGTTTAGAAGTTAGTAACATTATTTATATTCCCTAGATAGAAATAGTTCTGTGAGTACCTAATTAGTGAAAATAATTAGTTAAAATAAGAATATGCTAGACAAAGAACTTTCTATCTCATAGATGCTACACCTCAAGTGAGCTCCTCTCAGGACTGGTCTCTGGCGGCCACCTTCAAGAGTGTCGTTCTGCCACAGAGCCTTGTTTCCCAGGTTCTGAAGTCTATGACCAAGATGTTTTCAAATCCACCATATCTCCCCAGCTGAATGTATTTTTTTAAATATCACATATGAAAATCATGGAATACTATTTGTTTCTAAAGGAAATGTTGAAATGGAAAGTCTCAGAAAAACCTAGGAAGACTTATATGAGGCAGGATAAAGTGAACAGAACTGCAAGAATAATTTATACAATAACAACAACGTTGTAAAAATTAATAAACTAGAACGATTTTACAATTATAATCAACCCTTTGACCAACCACAGTTCTAGAGAACTAATGATGAAGAATGTTTTGCACAGAAAGTAATAGATTAAATATGCAAAATAAGACACATTTTTTAGCATGGCCAATAGGGGGATTTTCTTTTGCTGAAATATATATATTTGTTCCAAAGGGTTTATTTTCCTTTTTCTTCAGTAGGGAGGAGGTAGAAGAGAGAGAAAATAATTACATGTTAATTGAAAAAAATTAATTTGTACAAAAAGATTTATTTAACTATATCCCATTCATGTTATATTTGCCCCGAAATGTTGGGGGGCATGTTTTGTTTTGTTTTCTGGTACTTGCAGAATTGCTGCTCCTAGGTCTTAAGGATTTCTTTTTCACAGAAGGAAGGAAGGCACTAACTCCTCCTGTTCTAATTGATTTTCAATTTGTCCATTTTATATCAATAATAATAATAAGGCAGAAAGGGGGGGAGATATAAGAAAAATAATTCCAGGAATGGGAACTTTCATATTTTGGCATGAGAAACTTGCCTGAACTAGAGATGAGCTAACGGTTCACCCAAACATTTATTTTCAATTAAATTGCAAAAAGCATTTATTTTGGGACAGCTCCACCCACCAAATCTGACTTCATTCATTCCAAAATAAATGAAAATTATAAATTCTTATAATAAATAATAAAGAAAATCAACTTCTAAATAAAAACTGATTTTGGCTGAAAGAGAAAATGAATATAAACTAACAAGGCAAAACTTTGGGGGTAAGGGCATACTTTGCATATTTATTTGAGAAAGAGCCATTTGTAAATGAACTTTATAAAACCTCTTTCATTGTTGAAAGAGTCATTAAATATGCCTTCAAATGTTCTAAGTGGATATGCACATTTCTCTTGTCTGAAATTTGAGAGAACAAGCAAAGATAGCAGGCATTTGCTCTCTGTTGTTTTTGAACCAAAATTTGTGTTGAGAACACATTATGAAATCTGATCATTTCTTCTTGTGATGGTCAGGAGGGTAAAGTTCTCCAGAGGGGAGTTAAAATGTGAGACAGAAGGGTCAGATTACTAAGAGTTGTAGTATTTTCTTAATCTTTTTAGTATTCTCAACTTGATCCACTAAAGTATGTTGTTCTTGTTGTGTCCTAAATTGTAAAGATTATTTTTTAACTGAAAAAAATTATAGTTACTTGCTAACATAGAATGGCAATTTACTTAGCCAGGAAATCACTATGATTTGTTTAAAATCCTATCCAATTGAAAATCTAATTTTTTTCATATGCGCTGACATTTGACATAGACAAGGATGGTCTGGAGGGCTGCTGAGAAGGGGGTTGTTGGAGACTCTCTAGTGAGAAAAGAAACAATTGAAGTGATTTTCAACCAATTCCTGGGTTTCTGGATTTGAGATATGGCTCTCAGCAAAGACATTTACTAAGACAGTAAATGGAAAAACAATACACTAGCTATAAAACATTTCTCCTATAAACCTAGGGTGCACTTTCCCACAAAGGCACACAGAGTAAGCTCAGAGCATAATGCAATAAAGGTAACTCACAACTCCTGGTACTGGAGAACCTAGAAGTCCTTTCTCTCTCTTTGTAGAACTCTTATGCACCTCCTATCAAGTGCCCTTTTCTGCTAGGTGGGTTGCTACTGTGCTCCGAGGTCTGCTCCTCTCCACAACTCAATTCTCAATTACTAGGTCCAGTTCTTTTTGGTTCATAACTGGCTCTCTTCTCTACTGCCAATTCTCCTGTGAGGAAGCACTTTTTTGTATCTGTGTCTGCTTTGGTTTTAAGTCTCTGATCTACCACTTGTACCTGAAGCTTTCTAGGGTCACCAATCTTTCAACTTGCAAGATAGAGTATCTCTCTCTCTCTGGAGAGGCTCCTGCTAAACATCATGGATAGAAGACTTTCCTCCAAAAAGCTCTTTTCAGCCTATATTCCCTAACTCTGGGTCTTAGCTATTTGAAACTCCTAAGGGTATAGTTAATTTGTCTCAATTAATCAGCTTATTCTCTATTTTATATATTGATATATATTTATATTTTGATAAATATATGCAAAATCATTTGAGGGGGAAGTGGTATGGTAGAAACCAGTAGCTGAGACTAGGAAAGATCTCCTACAGGGGGTGGTATTTGAGCTAAGCCTTGAAAGGGCAAGGTTGAGGAGAGGCTGCTTTTCTGGCATAGGTGTGAAGGTAAGAAATGGAAAATAGAATAGACTTTATGGGGAATAGCAAGTAGCCAGCTTGGTTGAAACACAGAGCACCTAAAAGAGAGCAATGTATTATAAGCAGAGACAGATAATGAAGGGCTTTTAATTAAAATAGAAGATTTATAATTGATTCTATAGGCAATACTAGAAGTTACTAGAGTTCTTGAACAAAGGAGTGATATGCTCTTGACTACTGTGTGATAAATGTGAGAGAGAGAGAGAAAGAGAGAGAGAGAGAGAGAGAGAGAGAGAGAGAGAGAGAGAGAGAGAGAGAGAGAGAGAGTGAGTAGAAGTGGGATGATCTGTTGGAAGTCTATTGCAATAGTGCATGAGAAAGTTAATGAGGGCCTGAACTAACTTTCCAAAGTCTCAGTTTTCTCATCTATAAGAGGAGAATTTGGAGGAAGTGACCTCCCAAGTCCCATCTAGCCCTAAATCTATTATTCTATGATCTCTGAGCCATGAGTTATCTAAATCATTTCAATTCTCCACTTTTTGTGTATAGATGTAGCCTTACATATCCTAAACTTGAACTGAGGAAGAATCAAAATGCACAGAAAAATCAGTCAAACTGATTCCCTGTGGCTAGTCTCTTTGACAGGTGAGCATAGTGAAGATCTAGAAGCAATGGTCAAATGGTATGATATGATTCTTGGGAAACTAAGCCCAGCAAACTTATCAGCCTCATTCTATATTCTCATTATCCTAAACACAGCTTTAAACTTAAATCAACATCAGGCAGATTTCCATACACTCTCCACTGAAACTGTTCCATGTTCCATGTCATTGACAGGATGAAAAATGTTGCTAAGGTTCTATTTGTAGGTAGCAAACTTACCAGATCATAACCTGACAGACCTCAGTTACTTTGGACATTTTAATGATTCATCATGACTGATTCCGCGATGGCACATCCATCAAATAAAAGGATCAGAGTGACCTGAATTTCTCATTGCTTTCCTGCTATGGTCTATTTGTTGCTGTCATACTGACACAGCCTGAATTCATTGTCTGCCCTGTAAAAACAAGAGCCTCTTTCCAAATTTCCCATTACTGTCAACACTACCGTCATCCTTCCAATCCCCAAGCTCCCAGACTCAGAGTCATTTCCAACTTCTTGTTGTCCTTTATCCCTCACAACCAATCCATCTCTGGCTCCTGCCAATTTTTTCCTCTCTCTCATAATGTCTCTCCAATTCTTTTTTTTTTTTAATTTCTTAAATCACCAGTCCAGGTCTTTAACCATCTTCCCCTTGGATTTTGGCATTCTCCTCCAAGTTGGTTTCTCTGCTTTCAGTCTTCTTGCTGTCCATCCTTTACTAAGATGATAATCTGACCTGAAACTATTTTTCTAGAGTATTTCTCTACATGAATCATCACAGAATCTTGGGATGATAGCTTTTAAGTTGAAAGAGACATTAGAGAGTATCCAATGCAACTCCTTCATTTTGTAGAGGAGGAAAGTGAGACCAAGAGAGGTTGATATAACCTTCCCAAGTTAACAAAGTTAACATAAATGTTTGGATCCAGGTCTTTTGGTCTTTCCCCATGTACCACACAGTCTTCCTAGACCAGAATCAGAGTTGGAAGAAATTTTAAAATCATCTCATCCAATACATACTCAAGAATCTCCTCTGTAATTTTCTACACTGAGAAACTTTCAACAATTTGAGAGCAGAGGTTGACTTTTGCCTTTTCTCATATTTCCAATGCATATTACCCACCACATAGTAGGCTTGTAATAAATATTAGTTGACTGCCTAATCAGTTGACTATGATGTACCCAACCAATGGTCATACAATTTTTGCTTAAGGACCTAAAGTGAATGAGGAGCTCACTGCCTCCTGAGGTTATCCATTTCACTCTTGGAGAACTTTAATTGCCAGAAAAATTCTCTTTCATCAAAATTAAATTGGCTTCTTTATAATTTTCCCTCATTGCTCCTAATTCTGCCCTGTAGGGCTGAGCAGAAGCCTAATCCCACTTCCAAATACCAAATCCTTAAACAGGATTTCCTAGTCCCCTCCTAAATCTCCTCCTTGCTAAATCTTGACCATCCCTGTGGCTCACACCTTTCCAACTCCTACTCTTCACTCACTTCTTTCTCCCACCCAGACCAAGCCCTACCTCCATTACGAAAACTTCCATTTCTAGGGAGTTAGGTGGTTCCAGTGGAGAAGAAATGAGTTGGAATGGATACTATCTGTTTGCCAATGGGCAAGTCACCTTTGGGAGTCTGTTTCCAAATTTCAAAATTGAGACTTATGATAGTACCTACCTCAGAGGTTGTAGGGACACAAGAGAATAAATAAAACCTTTTAAAGACCTTAAGTGCTAAATAAATATTAGATTGAATTAAATATCATGCTCATAAAATAAATTATATATATATATGTATATATATATATATCATCATTGTTTTTGTCATCCACAGTGTTTTACTTCCTCAGCTCCCATAGACTTTATTATGTCTGCCTATCAATGGATATGTCACTTGCCAACTATTATTTGTTATCTGTTTACAGGAACATATCTTATCTCTCTTCAGATAGGTCTAAGAAGTCTAAGGTCACCTTATTCAATTGTCTCATTTTTATAGAGGAGGAAACTAAAGCCCAAGAATATGAATGACTGATTCAACTTCAAACAGACAGAATCAGAGACAAAATTTGAAACAAAATTCCCTGACTGCAAATTTAATATCATTTCTACTGTATCATAAGCTTGCTCTTCTCTTCTCTGAAGTTGAGCTCTGTCAAAGAGGAAGCTGAGCAATAGTAAAGGGGCTAGGGCTGGGTTAGGAGGAGAAAGAGTCTAGCTCCATGCTTCTTGGAAGCACCAGAGAGCAGTCAGGGCTCCCTGGGACTCTCTTAGAGACCCATCTTGAAAAGTCTGACCTAATGAGAGCTGGCTGAAAATCTGCCACTTTTCAGGGAGAGTAGAGAGTTTGTGCTTAGGAAAACTGGAAAGCAAGTGGCTCATCATCATATGGGGGAATAGCGGAATGAATTGTGGGATAGGAATTCAATGGAATATTATTGCTCCATAAAAAAACAAGTAATGTGAAGCATGCAGAGAAACATGGAATAAGATACAGAGTGAAATAAACGGAACCAGAAGAACAATATACACAATCACAATAATATAAACTAAAATAACTCGGAAAGGCAGCCAGAGTCTGATTACTTGTAATGACCCAATATCAATCTTAGCCTTAGAGAATATGTGATAAAACATACTTTCTTCATCTCACTAAAGGGAAGGGGGACTACAACTAAAAATGGTGGTATAGACCAGGGCTTCTTTCCACTCTCTACCCTTTTTCAACCTGAGAAATTTTTACTTGAGTTTGAAAAGATTAGGTATATAAAATAGGTATACAAATCAAACATTTACTAATAATATAATTTTGCACCCCCCACATTTGGTTACAAAACCCCATATGGGGTCTTAAACCACAGTTTAAAAAGCTGGGATTTGTATGATCTCATTGATTATGCTGCATTTTTCTTGATTTTCCATTTATCCCTTTTCATTCTCACCATGAAACCTAGCTTGAGGCAGGTATGATGTATGAGGCAGGAGTGATGAGAGTGAAAGTGGGAGTGCTAGTTCGGTTGAGCAGAACCCCTGGGTCCTTCTGCCTTGATATTGGTGGCTTATATAAACATCCCAGATATGGAAGGGAGAAGGTAACAATCATGTGGTCTTGCCTCCCTCTTTGTGTGGCAAAGGAGTGGCAGAAAAGGGGTCATCCATGCCAGGGATGTGTGGTCCAGGGGAGGAGAAGTACAGGCTCTCATTACTAACTTCCATCTGTATTTATCCTGCCCTGAGCACCCTAGCCTGTTCTTCCAGAATGCCCAGCTTTAGGAGGGAAGATCTGGGATTGTTATAAGGCAGGAGAATAGAGGCTATATGGCAACAGAACACTGTATCTGTTGGTGGGTCTTTCCAGATCCCATGCCATCCCAGCTGGACTTGGAGACACAGAGAAACTACCTGGCAATAAGATACCAGGATGCTGCTGCTCCTCAGCCTTCAGTCAATCCCCTGTCTCTACAACAACATCTCCTGTCCAGACTGAGCCACATTTCTGTTTATATAAGGAGAAACTCCAGGTCAGAAAGACTTAGGATGGATAGAATCCTGCCACTCAAACCTGCCACTTGGGAAAGCAACACCTTTCCCTTCCTGCCATATGCCCAGGCAGGCAAAGAAGTTTTAGGATGGGGATGGTATCTACTGTTCTTATTTCTACACATACTTTACACCCTCAGCTTGAGTGGAATCACAAAATAATACAGAGAGAAATGAGCAAAACCAAGAAAGTATAGTATGAAAGAACAGCAATATTATTTTAAGAATGACTTTGAGGGGCAGCTAGATGGCACTAGCCATAAAGCCAGGAGGACTTGAATTTAAATCTGATCTCAAACACTTAATATTTACTAGCTTCATGATCCTAAGCAAGTCACTTAACCCTAATTGCCCCCCCCAAAAAAATGACTGTGAGCAAATAAGTCATTTAAATTATTATAAATACCTAGAGAAAGAGCTGGTAAATAGAAGCATGTATAGAATAATTCATATATATATTTGTGTCTAATGGTAGCATCTCTAGGGCAGGGGTAGGTGGGAGAGAAAAGAAAATAAAGAAATTTACAGGCTAACTTTAGTGTATATTCAAAAGGAATAGCAGGTTATACATTTTAGATTCTTGTGCAGTCATCTTTTTTATTCCACTATATTATGGAAATGCTTGTTTTAGTCCATAAATTTAAAAAAATAATTTAATTCAAAAAACTTGAGCAGGAGATGCCCAAGGCATGGTAGGATTGATTAACTCCTATGACATAATTGATTCATGAGGATCCAAGAATTTCTGGTAGATCTGGGGTGGGGGGAGTATTGATACAGGATATAGAAGAACATTTACAATTGATAGGTATGTTGGGGAGATTCTTTGGGAGGACTTATATCTTCTGCTATTACACTCTTATAAATAATCCTTACCTGCTCCCCCATGCCTACTGGAAGGGTAGATTGAGATAAAGTTCTGGCTTCCTCATCCTATTAATAGTTCTCCTTGTCCCTTACCTTCTTGAAAACCTGGCCCCAAACTCACCTCTTCCAGGAAACTTGCCATAAATGAACTAATTTGACATCTTACCTCCCTCCTATCATCAACATTAATGCATTCCACTTAATGCTGCACTGATTTGTGATTTTTGACATGTTGCTTGGCAATAGCATTCCTCAGTGAGCTCATGTGAGTGTTTTCAACCTCCCCAAATGAACTTCAAAGTCCTTAAGGGCAGAGACAAGGATTCTCTTGTCTCATATTGTAGATACTCAATAAAACTTGTTGACTGAATCAATCTGCATTCAACTTTGGAAATTTCAATTTTCCTTTGGTGCTAGGATGGCTGATGAGAAGTATAATTAGTGAGAAAGCCATGGAAAATGTCATATTTTACCCAGCACTGCAAATAAGACAGCTCTCTAAAACATAGCCCATACCTAAGCCATGAAAAATGACACATTTATTACCTTAAAATCAAAATATGGAGCTTATATTTGCCATATGGCAGATTGGAGAGAGAGCTGAATTACAAGTTTTATAGAGCCAATCTGAAATCATTTTTAAAATCTGCTTTTGTCCTTCATTACATAGGAGCTTCAGGTAAAATGAGAATTCTCAGTGAAAATCCTGTTTTTGAATTTGACAAAAAAAATATTGGGATCATTAAGAAAAAAATCTTTTCATATTTTGAATTTTTATTATATGCATTTTAATATAGAAATTGGGAAATCATTAACATCATAGAAATATATGGTGTTCAGTCAAGTCTGACTTTTCATGATCACATTTAGGATTTTCTTGGAAAAGATACAGAAGTAGTTTACCATTTCCCTCTCCAGCTTGTTTTACACATGAGGAAACTGAGGCAAAGAGGGTTAAGTGGCTTGCCCAGGGTCCCATAGCTAGTAAGTGTCTGAGACCAGATTTGAATTCAAGAAGAAAGCGGGTCCTCCTGACTTCAGAGCCAAGTCTATCCACTATGCCATCTAGCTGCCCCAAGATAGCGAGCGAAAACTGAAATCATTTTAGGACCAGATGAGAAACATTATTGCTCCTGTTGTCCTTTCTGCTACTGGAGTTATATTGAAAGAGCCTGCAGAAGATGAGCTCACATCTTAATACATTTGTTCAGCTACATAAAGCAGTCATTTAAACCACTTGTGCAATAGTCCATAGAATACATATACACACATAGATATATTATATTATATATATGACAATATTATATATATATATATGATTAAGTACAGAATAGCGATTTTTATCCCTTCAGAAAAGTTGACAAGATGACTATGATGATAATAATAACATTTTATAACACTGAGGTTTGCAAAGTGGTTTATAATCTTATCTCAGGATTATGACTATAACCATCCTATAGAGCAGGGTGATTATTATCCTCATTTACAAAGGAGAAATTTTAGGTTCAGAGAGATTAAGTGATTTGTCCATTCATACAGAGCTTCTAAGCATAAGAATTGAGAATCAAATCCTTAGCAAGTCTAAGACCTTCATCACCTCTGAATTAACCATAAATTCTGTAAAAAGTATGAATTTTAGTAAACTTTCTGTCCCCTTCCTACTTCATCCCCCTTTACACACATCTACATACACATACACTTCTTGTAATTTATTGCTGATAAATTTACACCTTCAATTATTGTTGAATTCTTTAGAGTGTACAACACTCTTTAGAAGATCTACCGATATGTCGCCAATCCCATTTGTTGAGAATGATATCACTGTCATAAGGTTCTATAAAATAGTAGTGGGATGTGCCAAAAATGCACTATAATTTCAGAAGTTCCTCCTAAACGTTTTAAGTGCAGCCATGAACTTGAAGAAAATAGATGGAGTATTCTTTCCAAACAGTACATGTTCCTGGATCTCCATCTGTTGTGCCTTAACATGAGGAGTAAAATATAAAAAACAAGTCTTCCAGAATATGTTTTCAATGTAGTTTTCTAAAAGACCACTATTACAGGACAATGTACTAAATGTAGATTGGATGTTTGGTTCTGACTGTACTTGGTTTTTTCAAAAATTATTGTTTCCATTTTGGGGTCAAGGAGGCGGTAACATTGAGTATTTCAGCATGGGTTTTATGATGTATTTTCCACCAAGGAAAACATCAACCATTTAGGGCTTTTCTCAATTCCCTTCTTTTTCCCCACATCTTCTCCAATGCTAATGACTTCTCTTTGAGATTTTTTTTCCATTTATACATATGTATCTGGAATAAATGAATAAAACATTTATTAAGTACCACATATATTCAAAGCACTGTACTAAGGAGTGAGGATACAAATAGAAAGGTCAGATAGCCTCTGCCTTTAAGGAACTTACATTCTAATGGGGGAGTTGACACATATGGAAGGTTTCCCCTAAAAATTAGATGGAAAGGTCCCATGATCCTTAGAGTTAAGCGGCAAAGCAGTTTGATGATATCTTTTCTTTAATTATATTCCCACTGATAAGACCCTTTCAGATTTCAATGTTGAGCCATTTGAGAGGGTCAGGGACTTTGGGGACAAGAGCTTTTTCTCTGGGTCTTGGGGGAAGGAGAAAGAAAGGAAGGAAGAATTTATATAGCACCTATTATGTGCCAGATGCTATTAAGTGCTTTTTACAAATACTATCTCATTTGATCTTCACAACAACCCTGATGGGTAGATGTCGCTATTATACCTATTTCACAGTTGAGGAAACTGAGGTAAAAGAAATAAAGTGATTTTTTCAGAATCACACAGTTCACTATATGAGGCTGTATTTGAACTAAGGTCTTCCCCAGCTGACTCCAAGGCATGGAGTTCAAAACTCCCTCTCTTCATAAACCTTTTCTGGATTTCTTCAGCTATCATAAATCTTTTTTTTTCCTTCAAACTCTTAATGTATTCAGAGTTAGTTGCACCTACTTTGCCATCTAATTCAATATCAACAAAATATATGTATTTGACTGGAAAAGGTGTTTGGCTCATCACTCGAGACGACAAGCTGACACAGAGACTGCCCAAGTGTTGTATTTTGTATACACAAAATGTTAAAAGACTTAGGGGAAGGTCTTCAGGATTTTTGCTTGAAATTCTGTGAAGGATTTTTGGAAAATCAAAACCAAAAATGATTCAGGCTCGGAGGCCCTGGATGGGTTACATTATGTGCTGGGAAAAGGAACACCCATCTCTGGGAGGCCATGGCTTTTTTCTACTTTGCATGTAACAGTATGAGGCCACAAACTGGTGGTGAGCAAGGCAAATAGTATATATTCTTTTTCTCAATCCTTCAAGACGCCACGATGGCCTTGGCTTGCAGAAGGTGCCCAGCAAAAACAAAATTTCACTGACCATAGCCCTCTCCTGGGGGGAAAACTCTTAGCAAGAAAATATAGCTTTCGTTATCCCTCTGTCATTGGACTTTTGAACTCATCGTTAATTTAATTGAAAGTAAGTTTAAATGCATTTGCCAAGTATTTTTTTCCTATCAATGACCCTCCTCTCAAACCTCAGGTCCCCTCTGAGAGCACTTGAATGTAAAGAGCTGGAAAATCCATGCTTGGTTACAACCTGGGAATTTTCCTTTAGCATGTTCTCTTCCTCCTGCACAAAGGAACTGATATTTCATCATTCCCATTACAGGGAAGAGACTGACCAGCACCTGCAAGCTAACTCTCTTTTTCTTACTATAACAAATCATTAATTATTAATAAATATGGCTAAATTGTTTTAACATGCAACCAAGCTCACCGAATCCCTCTCTCCTTAACCCTAGCCTTCCCTACCCTGAACTGGGGAAGATTAAAAAAAAAGAAAAAAATACTATTTTCAGCCTGTGGATGCACCAAAAGCTACAGATCTAAATGCCATCTGTAAATGGTAGGGAGAAGACTTATCATATGATCAAATACACAGCCTATCAGCTTTGGCCTTTTAAAAGCTCCTTTCAACTTTCCAAGGATCTGGCAGGACAACAAAGCATTCACTTTAGCCCTGAACGTTACCAGGAGGCCACAGAACATTGTCCAGGGTTTATCTTTTTGGATGTCACCCTCGAATTGGATCAGATTTATATGCAGCTAGAGCTTTCCAATGGAAACAATAGCTTCCTCCTACCTCGGGCTAATGGAACTATGGTATGCAATGGAAAACACGCCTCGTCAAGGATACTTCGATGCAGTCATAGAAAATCAGAGGATGGTTGGGATCTGAAATACTGGCCATTTGGGGGTGAATATTCTGTGGTGGTTTTCATTTAGGATATTCCTTGGGGGTCTGATGCCATAATTTTCCACCGGGAAGGCTGGAAGAGCTGCTATGTTTGGCTTCATGTCCTAGAAAGGTATGAACTCTGTCAACGGGCCACCATGCTCTATCTGATATACGTAGACATGTCAGCAAGAGAGCTTCCAGAATTGAGGGGAAACCTTGAAGAAATCAGGCTACTAAGTGATCAGATCACATCTAACCTTCTTGTGCTCAGTATGATCAAGGGTCTACTAGAGCCAGCTCAAATCAGCTTACAAGAGCTGATGGATAAATTTTCAACGTGAGCATTTATATCTCAGAATTAAGCAAATACTGCAAATCAGCACTTAACTTTTTGTTTCATTGATTGTCTAAATCTAAGACAGTGATGGAAAAAATGTTGATAATGCAAATCAAGCTTAATTTTTTTAAAATTTATATTCCTCCCCTCTGAAGAGCCAATTGTTAAACATTTACAGAAGGGCAGGGAATGGCACTAGTCACTTAGGATGGCATGGCATGAATAAGTTATCACCTGCATCCTTGGCAGAAATGTCCAGAGCTGTGACATCACTGAAATATTTTACTACTAGAGCACCATGTGGAGTAGGAACCAGTAGGAACAGAACAGGCTTGTTCTGTGGGATTCCAGAGGACAGAACCAGAATGGCGAAAAGTTACATGGGGGCAGTTTTGATTTCACATAACTTTCTAACTATAGCTATCCACTACTAGATTGGACTGTCTCATAAAGTAGTAAATCTCCCATCAGAAGAGATATTCAAATAGAAACTGAGTGGTTACTTGTCAAAAATATTTTTAAAAGGATTCTTGCATTGGGTGGGGAGGCTGGACTAAGAACTACTTAAAATCTCTTCCAAATCTAGATTCTAACTCATGGTATTTTTGCAGAAATGTTTCGAATGCTTGACAAGGAGACAACTATGGTCTAGTAGGATCAGTATTAGACTGATTGGGATCAGATCAGCTCTGCTGCTAGTGGAGTGATCTTAAATGAACCACTTAGCTCAGGAGATCCCAGCTTCCTCAGCTGGAAATTGGTGAAGTATTAGTAAAGTAGCATGGGATTTTGGATAAAGGGCTGCCCTGTGGAGCCAGGAGGACATTACTTATAATGACTGTGGGCAAACTGCTTAACCTCTAGGAAGTTCTAAAAGATGATCTTTTACAGATGAGCTACCTGTTTGCATTAGTGGAAAGAGATTTTATGCCAGGGAATTCCCCCAGATGGATGAAATCATAAGTACAAGTAGGGAAAAAAAATGACAAATGCTGGAGAGATTGTAAGAAAATAGATCATTTATACTCTTGCTGGAGCTGTGAATTGGTCCAGCGGTTCTGGAAAGCAATTTAGCTCCATACCTCCAAATTTATTAAACTATTTGCCCCCTCAACATTATTAGAATTATACTCCAAAGAAGTCAAAAAAAGAGGAAACTACATTCCTTCCTTGTTATTCTGAAGATCAATGATAACTGATGTTTCTATCGCATTTTGAGGTCTGCAAAGTATTTGACATCATTTCATTTAATATTCACAATATCCCCGTAGAATAAAGTACCCTTATCTACTTCACTGTGTGGAGAGATTCAGCAAGGTTCTGTAATTGCCCAGTATCACACAACTATTAAATGATTTCAAGAGCATTTCAATCCTGGTCTTCCTGAATCCATGTCCAGCACTCCATCTTCTGTACCATTGTATTGATCCCTGAATCAAGATAAGAAAATGCATGTACAGCATGAAATGAACAATTGTTTTTATTTTTATTGATGTACAGTCAATATAACTATAAATAGATATCGAACATCAGCTATTCATTCATTCGACAAACATTTACTGAGCATCTCTCATGGCACAGGGTAGGTACAAACTGCTAGTTGGTAGGAAGGTGGGAAAAGAGATTGAAAGTCCCTATTCTCCGGAAGCTTTCTGAAATCAAGATTATTTTAGAGGTCAGTAAACAAGCTCTTAGGGGAAAGATTAATTAGCAAACAGGAGATATGGGCAAAGTGACTTTTAATTATCTCTTGTCAAAAGTGTATGGAAGATTTTCTTTGGCATATGCTGAGATCTGAGGACATATGTAACCCAAAGCACATGAGCACATGCCTTCACCCTCCAGAAAGCCTCATGGTTTTAAGTAACAACTATATAGTGTTCTATTGCCAGCAGCATTACAACCTAATATTAAGCAGTAAAAAAACATGCCATAGACATGGGAAGAACAAAGGACGCAGTCCTACGCCTGCACTTTGTTTTGTCTCAAGGCATCCCTAGTAATTGCTCACAGGCTGTTTTTATCTGTAGTTTCATCATTATTATTCCATCTCCATCTGGACCTCATCCTATTTCTACCTTCCAGAAAGCAAAATTTCAGACTGATCTCTGAACAATCAGTTACCCAGAACTATTCAAAATTCATACCTGCTGGAAACTATCAGAATGGCTAATGAGCTGCACAGAATTTCTGCCAAGAGCTCATGCTTAATTGGTCAAGAAGACAGACTTTGTTTTGGGACCCTTTGCTAGTATTTCATATGGTTGTTCCAGATGTCAAGGACAGCATCCAGCAAGTCCTGTTGATGAGCCAGGAACAAAGCCAACAGCATTCATTGGAAGCACTCTACAAGACAGACTTCACACATGGATCAGCAGGCCAGTGGAGGCCAGCAGTCCAATAGAGATCGCTGCTGCTATTATTGGGCTAAAGGGAAAGACTTTGCAGTCAAGTAACTTTGCCGCTTTGAAATCTGAGCAAGACTGTACTTGAATTACTCTATGAAATACAGTGGCAACCTACCAGGCAATCTCAAAAAAACCGAATATGAAAGAAAGAGATTGGAAGGTTTTTTTTCTTCCAAATGACATTCACTTGCCTCACAAGGGTTGTTGTGAGGTTCAAACGAGGTAAGTGCTTCATAAGTTGAAAATCTATGGGAGTGTCAGCTATTTTTATTCTTATACTTCTTTGCCTGAGTGTTTATTACCTTAATGTACCTGAAATCTCTCAACATGTGGACTTTGTTTCTGGTGAAGTAGCTCATCCATGCTTTCTTTCTTTTTTATGAAAGACCTTTTTTTTTTTTTAATTGGAAAAGATACATCTAAAATCAAAAGCCAGCATTACTTTCTATGAAGAAACATTAGGAAATAATATAAACATAGGTATGAAGTAGGAACAACCCCATTTATACTACTTTTTGACATTTTTCTTTATGTACTTGTTAAAGCAACAAGACAAAGAGAAATAAAATAAACGAGATAGTCATCAATAAAAAGGAGACAGAATCATCCCCAACATATAACACAATGACTTGCAGAGAAAACCACAGAGAAGCAGTAAAGAAATGAAGTGAGGCAAGAGTTTCTGTAAAAAAAAAAAAAAGTACACTTGACAATAAATCCACAAAAATCATTAGCATTTCTATATAACAACAACAAAAATGGTGAGAATATTACTGAAAAGGAACTGCTAATTGAAAACATAAAATGTTCAAAACATGCACACATCAATCTATCAAAAATCACCCAAAACATATAAAATACAGCTACAAACATTCTTCAAAAGAAAACCCAAACAATTGAAGAGACATTCATTACTCAAGGCCAGACCACATCAACATAATAAAAATGATACTGCCTGAAACTAACAATTTAGTGTTAACCAATCAAACTAATGGAGGGAGGTGAAGATAATATACATATATATGTATATGTATACATATATACATATATGTATGTATGTCCACAATAGATAGATACATAATGTATACATTCATGAATTTTAAAAATTGAATATACTATATTCATAAATTTTTAAAATTTTATTTTGTTCCAGCCATGCTTTATCATTCTGAATGACTCTTTCTACAAGAGATTTATCCAAAATTCTAGGGATCTTCTTTAATATGGAAGTTCCAATATATAACATGTAGTTTCAAGTATAGTACAAGGATTATCTAATGGACCATATTATTTGCAGGACATTCATCTTCCATTTGGACTCTGAACTGGCAATCTTCCATGACAGTGGTAAATGCCATTGGTAAGCATTCACTTCCCTTTATTTATATCATCAGAATATCACTGAACAAACATGACTCTGCTGTATCTTTCTTTTTTTTATTATAGATTTTTATTTACAAGAAATATGCATGGGTAATTTTTCAGCATTGATAGTTGCAAAACCTTTTGTTCCAATTTTTCCCCTCCTTCCTCTCACCCCCTCCCCCAGATGGCAGATTGACCAATACATGTTAAATATGTTAAAGTATATGTTAAATACAATATATGCATATATGTCCATACAGTTATTTTGCTGTACAAAAAGAATCAGACTTTGAAATAGTGTACAATTAGCCTGAGAAGGAAATAAAAAATGCAGGCGGACAAAAATAGAGGGATTGGGAATTCTATATAGTGGTTCATACTCATTTCTCAGAGTTCTTTCGCTGGGTATATCTGCTGTATCTTTCAAGGAATCTCACATTATTTTAATATATACACAGGTGACAATTTTTGGAAGAGATCTTTTTTTTCCCCTTGAGGGAATTGGGATTAAGTGATTTGCCCAGGGTCACACAGCTAGGAACTGTTAAGTATCTGAGACTATATTTGAACTCAGGTCCTCCTGATTTCAGGGCTGGTGCTCTATCAACTGTGCCATCTAGCTGCCCCTGGAAGAGAGCTTTTAAAATGGAATCTTGCTCTACCAAATCAAATTCTTCCAATACTTTAAAAAGTAAAATCTTGCATTGTCTTTATTTTTCAGTAAATTATATGACTATAAAATTATGGTCTATTGTATAATATTGTGTGAAAGTCCACCTATTTCCTTTTCATATTCCCATCAAAAATATCCTCATTATATATGTAGATTATTCTTTAAAATATTTTATAAAAATGAGAAAGTAGCCTCATTGGGAAATAGTAATTAATATTTTCATTTGTTATGGGAATTTTGACAATTCTTTTCCACTTTTGGTGTGCTTTGTTCTTCTTCCAGTTTTATCCTTAATTATTATTGGAATGATCTGGCTTAACTGGGTCTCTCACTAAGCTCTCTACAAACTTATCTTTCCTTCTTACTACTTCTTACTATCTTGCACTGTGATACACTCATAATCTTCCTAGGTGGAGTCCTACAAATGTGCTTATTTTCTACACTTGTGTTACTTTTGACTGATACATCTCTTTGCTTGTCAAAAGAATTTTTACTTATTCAGAATAGTTTTAAGAACTCAAGGTCCCCTTCATATCATGAAGTATCATCTGAATAAATGCTTTGTGACTCTTATTTTTTTTTAATCCTATCCTAATTAATTAGGGGCTCATTTCACTCATAAGGAGATTAAAGTGAGCTGAATCAACTCACATTTTTATTTATAGTATTTATACTTCATAGGCAACTAGGTGGCATAGTGCATAGAGTGCTGGGATTCAAGTTCAGGACGCCTCATTTTCCTGAGTTCAGATCTGGCCTCAGACATTTCCTAGCTGAGTGATCCTGGGCAAGTCACTTAACTGTTTGCCTCAGTTTTGTCATCTGTAAAATGAGCTGGAGAAGGAAATGGCAAACTACTCCAGTATATTTTTTTCCAAAAGAAACTCAAAAAATAGGATCTCGAAGCATCAGACAAAACTGAACAATAATACATTTATACCTAAGAAATTGGCAAACACTACAAATAAGGGTTTGATTTATTGTTTTGCTGACTGCCTAGATTTTAAAGGTATTTTAAACTTGAGTGCATCTTGCATACATTTGTTTGTTGTTCTAATGAGGGTTGTTAAACATTCACCAGCACATCATGGAGAAAATAAGTGTGAATTAGCAAAATAATGAACCAAAAAAATGGACATTAGGGAGAAGCAGTTCACCTTAGGAAAGACTAGGAGAGTCAAGAAGTGAATGAGAATTATTTTAGTTGAGTCAGATCGAATTGAGGAACAAGATACCAAGTCCTCTCAGCTTTCCTACTCAGAATGTTGTTTATGCCTACCCCCTCCCAACCAACCTCCCCCCAAATGCCCTTATACTTCAGGAAAACAGTTTGTGCTCTTTAAAATAGTTCTTTGTGCTTTTGCCAAAATGCAGTGGATATCATGGTAGAAATTACTAAAAGGGAACGACAAGGGAAAAGCTGTGAATCTCTGAGATATCATCTTTGGGTAACTTCTTCTGATCTTCTGAGTAGGGGCTGAGAAGTATTATACAATCACTTTTGGGAATAAGTTGGAAAGTTTTCTTTTTGGAGACTGTCCTGGATAATTTTCATCACTAAGGTCATTGTCTAGTCAAGAAATGTTCTTTTTTTATCTGGTCATCTCACTTTTTGAAAGATTCTGATTTCTTTCATGTTTTTTCAAAAATATGTATTAATTGTCATACTATTAAGCTTGGAGAGCAATAGTGACATGCTTTCTTTGTTTTTTGTATTCCACAAATGATCGATTTCTCTCCTAGGTTATTATCATCATAAATAATCAGTATGTCTAATGGTTCTTTTTGGCAATAAGGTGATTCAGGCCAATTTCAATAGACTGGTGATGGAGAGAGCCATCTGCATCCAGAGAGAGGATGATGGGGCTGAGTTTGGATCACAACCAGTATTTTAACCTTTTTGTCCTTTGCTTGCTTTTTGTTTTCTTTATCATTTTCTTTCCTTTTTGATGTGATTTTTCTTGTGCAGCATGATGATTGTGGAAATATGGATAAAAGTATTGCACACGTTTGATATATATTAGATTACTTGCTGTCTAAAGGAGAAGGTGAAGGGAAGGAAGGGAGAAAAGATTTGGAACACAAGATTTTTATAAGGGTGGATGATGAAAGCTATCTTTGCATGTGTTTTGAAAATAAAAAGTAAAAAAAAAAATAATTGATGTGTTTAAAATGCAAAGTTCCAGGCTAGACATCATCAATATTTGGATGTAAGGTAAGTACTCATCACATTGAATTTAGTAATTTAATTATAGAAAAGAGACAAGATAAGGACGACCAGATCCATCTTTTGGAAAGAGAAAACACCTATGTCCTGCCAATGATAGAATGTTCCCCTATATGCTGTGGGATCCAAAGTTTAGGCTTCGTATCTGGTTGTTGTGCTTCTAGAAATTTGACAATACTGCAAAGGGTTATGGGAAGACTGGACATTATTAAACCTGAATAATTAGATGAGATTTTCTTTTCTTTGGGAAACTTTGCTTCTTCTCAATTTTTTATAACACTCTTGTTAATATGTTACTTGTTCCTGCCACATTCCAATAATAACAGCATTATTCTCTCTTTTTTCTTCCAACTCTACTACCTGATTTATCCTTTGTCTTCTCAACCCAGTGTGTAAAAACTATAAATTGTTCAACCTTATCCACTTCAGATAAAGAGCCTGGCTATTGCATCTATTAGTGTACCTGTAGTTTCCTCTCTGACTCCTGACCTCCCTGGCTTCCTTTATTTGTTGCTAAATCATTTTTCAGTCATGTCCAATTCTTCATGACCCCATCTGGGGTTTTCTTGGCAAAGATATTTGCCTTTTCCTTCTCCAGCTCAGTTTACAGTTGAGGGACTGAATCAAGCAAGGTCACATAGCTATCAAGTGTTTGAGGCTTGATTTGAATTAATGAAGATGTCTTTCTGATTCCAAACTCTTGCACTATTTAGCTTTTCTTTAAATCCCAACTAAAATCCCACCTTCTACAGAAAGCCTTCCCCAAATCTGTGAATTCCAGTACCTTCCCTCTATTCATTATCTCCTGTTTATCCTGTATGTAACTTACTTTACATGTATTTGTTTACATGTCATCTTCCTTCATTAGGTTGTAAGTTCTTTGAGAGAAGGGACTGCCATTTGCCTCTTTTTGTAACCCCAGCATTCAGCACAATGTTTGTCACATAATATGTGTTTATTGATTGTTTGATTGAATGATAGCCTGTATCTTTCCCCTGAAACTCTAAAAATAAAGAATGCCTTGGCCAGATAAGAAATATAAAGTTTTGGATCTGTTCTTCAACAATACTAATAGGATTATAGGATTTTAGAGTTTGGAAGAAGTTAACTTGTTATTTAAGCCAATTCCCTCATTTGGAAGATGTGAAAATCAAAGGTCAGACAAATGAAATGACTTCTTCGATGTCAGGAAAGGACAAGGTAATATTTCACTGTACTCTCCCTTTCTTAACTCTGTGACAACTGAGACATTTTTCTTGTACACTAAGAAAACATGGAAGACATCAGAGCATTTTATGAGCTTACAAGCGGTATAATAGAATAAGAATCAAACCTAGACCTGGGAATGTAGGCTTTTTTCTCAAACTACTATCAGATGGTCTGATGACCACTGTCAGATTTCCCCTCCACTTCTTTTCTAGGTAAAATAAACTGAGTTCCTTTGCTCCTCTCTCATAAGCTGATTTCTAAGATTATTAATTATACCCATTACTCATCAAAATTTTTCCTCATTCTCCAGATATCATTACAGAGATCTCCCAAACCAAATAAAATTGTTCAGTAAATTTCTAATGAAGTACAAATCTAAGATTTCTTTGTAGCTCTTACGATAAATGCTTATTAGTAGTAGAAGTCTCTGTAGACTGCTGCAGAGAGGTTGTAAAAGTCTAGAGTGGCCTGAACCAGATTAAAATATTTTGGGGAAGCTTTTAACACAATAAATAACAACACATAAACACACATATAAATACGAACATATAGGTTTATAGAGAGAGACATATACATACAAATACAAATAAACAACATAAATAACACAATAAAAACACAAATTTTTAACACAATAAATAAAAATACAATACTACATAGATAATGTTGAGTCATGATTTTCTAAGCCAATATGTAACCATAGGGTTCCATTTCTATTTGAGTTTGACATCATTGGTTTAAACTAGGTTAATAACAAAATAATGTCTTGTTCATGAATTAAAGCTATCTGGAAGTTTGAAATGGCACAGCAATTTGACAAGAACTTTCCCCTTTCAGCTGGGACAACATGGCCTAAAAGATCTATTAGATTATTTCCATCTTCTACCTTCCCATTCCTTTAAACACACATACACACACACACACACACACACACACACACACACACACACACACCTTCTGCCACCTTAAAAAAATTAGCCCATCCCAAGTCTCATGTAGCCAATGGTGAAGATAAGAATGCTTTAGCAAAAATATAGGAGAAACATAAAGAAGGTCATTTTAAAGAATTTGGTGCAAGCAGTTAGGGGGATAAAGAAAAGCCTACTGAAGGATGTGGGATTTGAGTTTTTAACTAGATTAGGGATTAATTCTGGCAACATTTTTATTTACTTATTCTCATCAGCCTTTAGTCTCTGTGCCCAATGTACAGAGCATCTTTATCTGCACTAGTTCTAAAGGTAAAGTAAGGAAGAGTGATAAAACCTGACCAAATCCTTGAAAAAGGAATTTTTTGATGGAATTGACATTACTTAAAAGCACTAAAAGATTAATTTTCAAAATGTCTCAAAGGAAGGAAGATTTCAAAGCAATGTAAAGGGTCATAATTGATACTTTTACCTGAAAAAAATGATTAAGAGCATACTATAGCTACTAAGAGATTGCCCTACATTAAATATATACACATACATATGTATATACATGGAGTCTGATGGAAAGAGAAATATATATAGACATAAATTGATCTAATATAGGGAGGCATTACATATAATTATCATATATAGCTATAGATGTAAGGTACATAGATTATATATATTTATATAAATATATAGATAACAAATAAACAGATCTAAACCGATTTATCTATGTCTGTGTAGATTTCTCTCTCATCTATAGGTAGATTTACATATAAATCAACCTAGATTTATATCTATATAGATGTCTCTGTCCTTTGGTCCCTATGTATAAACATACATAGAGAGAGAGAGAAACCAGGAGAGAAAGACAGAGACAGAGACAAAGGAACAAAGCATAAGACAGATAAATTGATTCTGGGAAGAGTATTGCAGGATATAAAGTGATTGAATTAGGACTAGAGTTGAAAAGAAGGAGACAATGAAGATGGACTGGATTTGGGAAATTACACAGTATTTTCACTTAACCTCTTGCTGGCACAAAAGCCCATCCATCTTTTTTCTTACATGTGATACTGTATGGCTATATACAGCCATGTATGCTGTGATTTGATTTCAGAAAAACAAAAACCATACGTGACCCAATAGGCAATGAAAAAGTTCATGGTCAGAATTAGCCTGGCGTGTAAAACCAAAGAGAAATGGATATTAAAGATTTTTTTTCTCACAGCCCAAATGATGAAAGGAAGCCACAATTTAATGTAAGTAAAAACATTTATCAGATTCATACTATGTGCAAAAAAAGAAGAGGATGAGCTCTAGTGTATTAGGTGGATACTTTCTAGAAGAGGAGAACCCAGGGTAATTTTATCTTGTTTCTAAGTCCTATTTCTGCAGCAAAATAACTGTATAAATATGTATACATATATTGTATTTAATATACACTTCAACATATTTAACATGTATTGGTCTACTTGCAATTTGGGGGAAGGAGGGGAAAAGTTGGAACAGAAGGTTTTGCAAGAGTCAGTGCTGAAAAATTACCCATGCATATATCTTGTAAATAAAAAGTTATAATAATAAAAAAGAAAAAAATAGAAGAGGAGAACCACACAAGTTGAGAAACCAAAGAACTTTGGTGTTCTTTATTAATGGAGAGACTTCCTCTATGGATGAGATCAAAGACTCATTGAAATGTGAACGTATCAATTGTCTTTTATCTTACAATTATTTACCTGAGATGTTCTATTCCTAGTTAAATATTTATACCTGTTTTTTTCTGATCACTTCCTTTTTTACCTATATGTAGCTATCAGCTCTCTATGACCCACAAATCTTCTCAATAAGAAATCATTTTATACATAATTTGTTGTCTATATATATATACTATTGTTTTTTTTTCTTTTAAAAGTATTCTTTTTATTATTAATATAAGAATCCACTAATAAAAATTTCAATAAACAGAGAATAAAAGTTGATTATATAAGAAACTTCAGATTTTTGTTCCATATAGTTTTTTATATATTAAACCTAACAACAGTGCAATAAAGTTGTCATTTGTGTTCCGTTCTGATCCTGTTTTAGATGCTTTATTGATGCTCATTTTGTATTTTTTAATTTTTTTCTATCATTGTCACTGCTCAGTAGCCCATACCATCAGACATTCCTTGTAACAAATAAGTACAGTCAACCAAAACAAATCAACTCATTGTCTCTAGTGAAAATTCATGTCTCATTTCTCACAGTATCATTTCTTCACTAAGAGATGGAAACATGCTTCATCATCAGGCTTCTGAATCCATGATTTCTTCATCTGTTAATTAATACTAATTATGCCTTCTCTACCCCTTCGAAGACAATGTTTCTGAATTATTGATGAAAATCTATCACTCGATGAATGGCTAGTCTTCTGCTGTTTAACTTGTCTAAACCTAACTAACCTGCTGTTTATCAGATAGCAACAGACCATTCATTGCCATATGTATGCCCATCCTTTTTTACCTCATATCTAGAACATGTGTTCCATTGGTCTTTGGAAATCCAGAGTCACTTCTGTCTATAATAAGGCACAATGTCTTTACTGGGGGATTTATGTGTGTACAGAATCAGAAATAGCACAATTCTTCCCATCTGCAGCAAGAGTTGTCAGTGGAAAAAGAATGTAGGATCAAAGAAATTCTTTAGACCACTGAACCATTTAGCTCATTAGTTTTTCCATGATAAAGTTGGTGGGGAAAAGGCAAAAAAAGGAAATTCACATCAAACCATTTGGTTAGTTGCTATAATATAAATACTTTATTTATATATAACTATATAATAATAGCATGTGATATATAAATAACATAAATTTGACTATTATTAATTCTTGAAAAATTTTAGGTGGTGAAATGAATTGAATTATTTCAAAATTTCACTTTTCTCTAGTTGCCTCTCCATCAACAGTAATAATGAAAAATTGGTCACTCTTTCTTCTTAGTTCCATGGGTAAACTTTCTATTACAAAGCTCTTTCTATTACGAACAGCCAATGCAATTGAAAAAAAATTCATAAAAGTATCAGATTGCCTAGTTTCTCAAACTATATATAAAATTTCTGGATTTAAGTGTCCATGACAATAAAAGGAATAGCCCATTGTGAGAGGGAGCCAAGGCCTATATGACTGTAATAATTCCTTTATTAGCCAATTTACAATCATACAAATGACCTCTGAGTTGAACACTACCATATATTTGTGCCTGGCTATAAAAAGAGATTTAATCTGTTCTGTGGATTCTTGGTTTCTCTGGTTTCTTACTAACCCAGAAATACCACTTTCCTCCATAAACACACAATTTAAAAAAAAACAGGACATGATGAAAAAAGAAGAAAAAATCAAACTTTCTGCTCCAAATAAAAGGTCCTTGTTCTCTAGAAAATACCCTGTGCATGGCCCCTTTCCCTACTCCTCACCTCCAGAAGAAAATGTCTACCTATAAGTCTACATTCTCAGCACATACTATTTCCTGAAATTAATGTCCAACTGGAGATAATGGTGGAACTCCTTCCTCTTGGTTGGTAATCATTGGGAAAAACCCTTTGCTGACTATATTTAGAGCATAATAAACATAGCTGATATAAGCATCTAAATCCTACATCTCTTTTCCCTGGGAAGGATGTGCTTTGCACAGGCCCCTGATATTGTAAAAGAAAAATATCTCTACTCAACAACCTAAAGAAGCCTGCATTTAATAACTTGTTTGCTCTCCAGTGGGAGGCATGAAGGTTTGGGGCCATTCCAAAGTTTAAGACTAAATTAAAGGGAATGAGGAACACCAATAGCAAAATCGGGGTCCTCTACATACCATAGAGCTCTGTCTCCCCTCACTGCCTGTCGATGAGTCCCCCAACAACTCTTTGATCTCCCACTTGCTGACAGTTCCACATTTGGCTTCCTTCTACACTGGCACAAAAGGAAGGCTCCCTCTGCATGTTCTTGTCCCCACCCAGCAGAATGCAGACAGATGACAAAGCAGGAAGATTGGGATGGCTTCTTAACTGCTCCAGGTGCAATGTAAAGATTGGACCAGCTCAATCCAAGGGATTCTAACTCACTTCTTCCCCAGTTTTGCGGACCAAGGCAGCGGACATGAAAATAGAAAAAGTCCTTTTCCAAGAGATACATGAAATGAAAGAGCTGCAGGGCCCTGGTGTTCATAACTCAGAAACTATATAGCCCAAGAATTTGTACAGGACCGCTGTCATTGGCAAAGCCTCTGGAGATTATCTCTACTTTGGGGACTTTGAACATGTGTGCAAGGATTTGTTTTCAGATGTCAAATTTCAATGGAAAAAAATGTTTTTAGTACCCCAGGGCCTCTTGGGTAGGAATTTAGTAATGGCAATGGGAGCGAATAAGGAAGAAGAGAGAGCTGAGCAATGAAATATAGCCAACTCGTAATTAGTTCTGGAAACAGAGCCAAGGAGAGTTTGAATAAATTACGTTCACAGATCTATTAGGCTGCCAAACTTATAAAATGAAAACCTATTAGATTTGTCTAAATTGTAAAGGGTCAATGCTACAGCTGCTGGCAACAGGCTTCTCTAGGACAGAAACCGGAAGACCAGCTGGTACAATTCAGGTAAATAGTGTTAGCTATCTGTGAACACCATTCCATTCAATTCGACAAATATTTATTAAATGACTACTACATGTAAAACATTATGCTAGATGATGGGCTAAGACTGACCAAAAAAAAAAAAAAAAGAAGAAGAACAATTCCTGCCCTCAAGAAATAGATGCCATACTTAAGGAAGAAAGAGGTAAAGATAAAGAATATACAATTGCAAGAGGGCAGGGGGATTCAGAAAGGCTTCATGTAGAAATTGGTCCCTGACTGGGCTTTGAAAGCTTTGAAGTGAAGGATTCCACAAGGTGAAGGAGAGGAGTGAGTTCTTTCCAGCCATGAGAAATATTTAAGCAGTCAATGATGTGGGAGATGGAGTATAATGTACAAGGAACAGGTTGCTGGACTCTTAGACTCAAATATCTAGAGGGGAGATAAGGAAAATGTTGTCAGGAATTCAAAGTTAGGATAGTGAGTGAATAACAAATTACTTCTTGTAATGGGATGTACCACATGAGAGGACTGAAGCACTAGAAGGCTATAGTCTAGACTAACGCTGACACCTGAAAATACCCTCCACATTTCACAATGATAACCCAAGAGAAAGGGAATCAGGAACAAGAATGGGTGTTGTTACCTTGTACTACTAGTCTCTATCTGGATTTCCTTATTCCTCATTAAACAATCCACTCATGCCAATTAAACCATTCTCTGATCATCAACTCTACAAAACCAAATAAAGCTTTATCTGTCTTCACCAAATAAATTGTCCATCTCCCTGGCACTATAAATATTTTGATATTTCATTGACTCTATAATGGTCTTTAGAAAGACTACATTTGAAGACTTTCTAACATGACGAACCTTCAAAAACTTGTGCTGTGCTCTGGTAAATCATTTTCACATCATGACGAAGTATTGGAGAAGGACTTTGTGGTGCCCTAAATGAGCTTGCAGAAATGTCCCAGCCAATCACTCCCTCATTGCAAGATAGGCGCTTTTCTTGTAGGCTGTGAACAGTAGCACCTCTGTACTCCTCTGGCCTCTTAGCAGGATACCGTGAGATATCCCAACTCCTAATAATATCAGCCAAGAACCTCCTTCGAATTGGAAGTTTATATGATCATCAAAACTGTAGGCAAGCAGTTAAATCAGCTGCTTTGATTATCACCTCTTCTCTCTGTTTCACTCCTTCTTTTCATGTGGAAATATTAAAAAACAATAGGATTAACCATAAAGCCAGAGGAAAAAGTAGGAGGGAAAGAATTAATCCCTTGAATGATCCACAAAACTGGATGCTTAGCTTCTGGTTAATCATCTTGACAGTAAACTCTGAACTCCAAGGCGCAGGTCATGCATGATGTTAGAACAATTCCATTCTAGGATCTTGTTTTGTGGCTATGAGCAGAGAGGGCTGCCAGAGGGAGGAGGCTAGCCTTCTTTGTTTTTCTGTTGGTTTTTTCTTTCATGAAATTCTGATTTGTCAGATGTGATTGAGCTCTTTCCAGCCCAGATTGTGTGAAAGGCGAGACAACCAGCAAAGCCGAACCTCACATCCAAGTTCCAATATCAACCTGGAAAGAGATTCACAGGAAACTAAAAATCATTTCACGTTACAAGAAATAATACCAGGACCAATTCTTCAAAGATTTCAAAAGATCCTATCTGATTTGAAGAAAGCTGCACCGAAAATCACCATGGGCAAAGTTTGGGCAACTTTGATGAGTTGATCCAACAATTTGGGGAAACTGAAACTGGAACAATTTTGTGATTTTATCTTTTTCTTTAAAAAGGAAGATATGGCTCATTTTCAAATATTCATCTTCCAGTCTATTTACAGAAAAACTAAGTGCTTGATCCCTTTTATTCTAATAGAAAATCTTCCATGAATTTTCTCTTTATTGAAGTCGAAAAAGTTGGAAGAAAGCCAATCATTCTGGTACCATAACTCTCCCATCCCATGACATGGGCCCAATTTTGATTTTCAAAAAGTGGCATTCTCTCTTGGATAGCACTTTGTAGATTCATGTTAAAACTAAAATAAGCCTATTTCACTGAACTCTAATAATCCTGGGGTCTGCTATTTTTTGAGATTTTGCTCTGTAGAAAAATGAAGATTATGCTCAAGGATCCCCTCTAGGTAATCACCGGTGTAATGGAAAAGATGATGAACTCAAAGTCCAAAGACCATAATCTAAATCCTGGCTTCAATTCTAGCTGCTTATTGAGCCACACTGTGCCATACTATAAAGTTTGTGTTTCGAGTAAAATCAAATTTGAATTTGATAGATAGTTGAGATTTCATCTACTCATTCAACTACTCCAAGCCTCAGTTTCCTCATCTAAACAAGATTAATAATACTTGTAGTGTCTGCTTCAAAGAGTTGTGGGGAAAATCAAAGAAGATTTGAGAACATAAAGTGCTTTGCAAATTTTAAGATCTTATTTGAATATCAGTTATTATTCTTACCAAAAGTCCATCTGTTCAAAGGCGTCTGACTCATAAACAGCAATATGATAGAGATGATAGATGGATAGATGTAAAAGTACATATGTATCAGTTCATATATAAATAAAATTAATATATAATATATAAATAAATATAGAGAGCT
Source organism: Antechinus flavipes (assembly GCF_016432865.1). Classification (NCBI taxonomy): domain Eukaryota; kingdom Metazoa; phylum Chordata; class Mammalia; order Dasyuromorphia; family Dasyuridae; genus Antechinus; species Antechinus flavipes. The sequence goes on along the minus strand of NC_067403.1, from coordinate 37,172,821 downwards.
TATCTATATGGGTGTATGTGCACATGTAATAGATAGATAGATAGATAGATAGATAGATAGATAGATAGATAGATACAATGGTGTCCAAGGCCCATCTCAACTGGGATAACTAGTGTTAATCATTTGCTGCCCAATTCTTGGGATTCTATAGTTCTCCAAGATGAATTAATTATTGTTTATGGGCAATTGTTTCTACTTTTAGTCAAGACTGTAGAAGCACTGGGAAGGGCCATAAGTTCCTTGGGAAATGTCTGGATTGTTAAGATGTAACAACAAATTTGGCTTCAAACATGTTCTAATATAATCTCTGTTGGATGAATTAGTGGTGTAGTGGTCCAAGGAGGGCTGGTCTAATGGGGAGATAAAAGTGGAAGGCCAGTGTTATTATTTATTAGATCATCAAGAGCAACTTTCAGACCAATATAATGACCCTCAAAGTGAGGACTTCTAAACCTTCAGCAGCCAAGACAATGAAATTTCCAATCTCCCTCTCCATTACTCATCACCCCCCCCCCATCTGTGTGAGTGTGAGAAAAACCTAACTAAAATGTCTTCCAAATCTATGTCTACTGAACAGGACAGATTGTACAAATTCACACACACACACACACACACACACACACACACACACGACTCATGGAAAATTTTGCAGCATAATCCCACACATGAGACAGCTGTTCTATTTCTATGTTCATTTTGTGGTTTTTATGAGGACCCCTTGTTGGCAATACAAACATTAGTTTTTCTTCAAAACAACTAGCTCAGCAAGATAATATTGCTGTCGTGGGTCTAAAGATGCACACTATCACCACTGTGTTAGGGAGATGGAGAAGGGAAGGTAATTCGTTAAAGAAATCTTATAATACATGAAACCCAAAGAAGTCTCGACTTAGAAGAAAATTTGCCAAAATACTAATGGTACCGATACCTCATAGTGCCTACCTATTTTTCCAACAACCCAACAATGTATATTTCTCATGATTGTTTGAGGAGATTTTTTTTCAAATAAAGGCAAGGAGAAGTAAAATGACCTACTCTGAATAATTAGGTTTTTCAATAGTATTGTATGGGATTTTGAGCCAGCTGGAAGCAATGGAAGATATCATGATCAACCTCTTCACTTTACAGATGAAAAAGGCCAAGTCCCAGAAATTTTACATGATTTGGCCAAAGACTCATAGCTAGTCATTACTACTGAGGCAGGATTCAAACCTGGGTTATCTGACTATAGATCCATACAAAGTTATCTGATTGCTACTCCATACAAGTTTTTTACTTTTTGTAGTGGGGCTTCCTGTTCTTCACATATATTGTCAGAATGGGAAATGGGAACTCTTTGGGTAAAAGACAGACCTAACAGAGGCTGACTGCTGCATCAAGAGCTTCTTCAAATTGCAACTGCCAGATTAATATGAGAAGGCCATGCATTATAAAATATCTTCATTATTCTGAATTTAATCAACACTAAAAGAATATTTTCACATATAAAATAGAACAGAAAAAATAATACAATGTGTAAATGTGGATCTCTATTCTGTAGAGCTTCCTTTTTTTAAAGTACTAATAAATTCAACATGTTGTTTTCAAAGCTATCTTGCTTGTCCATGTTTCCTTCTGAATTTCATTAAGTACTCTTTAATGCATTTTTACATTATTCTTTTTCTTCTTCTTCTAATTATTATTAATAATAATAATGTTTGCAATCATATGCCTCCCCACCTTCCTATACCAATTGAAAAGAAAAGAGAGAGAAAGAAAAAAACATAATACTTTTAACAAATAAGCATGGTCAGACAAAACAAATGTATACATTTGCCGTGCCCCAAAATGGATGCCTAAACTCTGAGGTACCACTACACACCTCTCAGATTGGCTAAAATGACAGAAAAAGATAATGACAAATGTTGGAGGGGATGTGGGAAAACAGGGACACTAATACATTGTTGATGGAGTTGTGAACTGATTCAACCATTCTGGAGAGCAATTTGGAACTATGCTCAAAAAATTATCAAACTGTGCATACCCTTTGATCCAGCAATGTTATTACTGGGCTTATACCCCAAAAAGATACTAAAGAAGGGAAAGGGACCTGTATGTGCAAGAATGTTTGAGGCAGCCCTATTGTAGTGACAAGAAACTGGAAACTGATTGGATGCCCATCAGCTGGGGAATGGCTGAATAAGTTATGGTATATGAATGTTATGGAATATTATTGTTCTGTGAGAAACAACCAACAGGATGAATACAGAGAGACCTGGAGAGACTCAGATGAATTGATGCTGAGTGAAATGAGCAGAACCAGGAGATCATGATACATGGCAACAACAAGATTATACAATGATCAGTTCTGATAGACGTGGTTCTTCTCCATAACGAAGTGATTCAGGCCATTTCCAATAGTTTTGTGATGAAGAAACCATCTGCACCCAGAGAGAGGACAATGGGAACTGAATGTGGACCACAACATAGCATTTTCACTCTTTTTGTTACTGTTTGCTTTCAATTTATTTTCTTTTTTTTCCTTTTGGATCTGATTTTTCTTGTGTAGCATGATATTTGTGAAAATATGTATAGAGGAATTGCACATGTTTAACATATATTGGATTACTTGCCAACTTGGATGGGGAGAAGGAGGGAAAAAATTAGAACACAGGGTTTTGTAGAGGTGAGTGACAAAAATTATCTATTTATATATTTTGAAAATATAAAAGCAATAATTTAAAAAATGCCTAATTCTGCACTTTGAGTCTATCTTCCCTCTTTCTGGAAGAGAAGAGAGCGTGTTTCAAAGTTAAAGAACCTATTCTTCTTTTTTGTTACTGCCTAAGTCTGGCCTCAGACACTTATTGCTATATGATCCTGGGAAAATCCCTGGGGAAATCCAGGGAAAAAACCCTGTCTGCCTCAGTTTCCTCTTTTGTGAAATGGATATGATTCCTTCCAGGGTTGTTATAAGGATCAACTGAGATAGTAATTGTAAATTACTTAGTACTATGTGTAGCACATAGTAACTACCATACAAATTTAATTAGTCATTATTATAATTTCTGTTATTATTATTATTATCCACTGCATCACCTAGCTGTTGTAAAATGTTGGCTATTATTATTATTAATTGTTAACCCAGAAAGGCAGAAAGGCACAAGGATTAGAAATGGCAATAACACTATTAGAACAATTTATCTTAATTGATTTTGTACCTTTCTAGTTATGGAGGATTAAATGTTAGACTATGATTAATGTATCAAAACAAAATATATCAATATTAATTTTAAAAATTTAAAGATTAAACACATTTGAATGATCGCAATTATACAGTGTTCTATAGTTTAGCAGGTGCTTTTATCAATCTATTAGTATACTTAGTGAAAATATTATTATTCTAATGTTTACAGTTGGGGAAATTGAGTTCCAGAGAGGTTATGATTTAGAATCATCAGTATATATACCAAAAGAACTGTAAGGAACCAAAGGCCATCTAGTCAAGCCTCTGATTAGAAAACTGAGAGTCAGGGGAGTTAAGGGACTCAGCCAAGTTTGCGCATATAACTAGCATCAGAGAGGGCACCAAGAGTTCTTTCTCTTTGCAATATATCACACTTGCACACACACACACACACACACACATACACACACCTAGCAAATGGCAGAACCAGAATTGGAACCAAATTTTTAATTAGTTGGATATTTTTTTTTATTTCAAAACAAAGCATCTTTCTATTTACCTGATTTTTTTCTCCTTAAAGAAAGTATCGGCGACTTCCGGTTAAGATGGCGGAGAGGAGGCTCACAGTTGCATAAGCTCCGCGCTTTCTCTCACTATCCACTTCATTACAAGCCTCTGAATCAATGCTTGACTGAAAAAAACCCACAAATAGTTACCAAGAGAAGCCATCCTTGAGATCCGCCAAGAAAGGTCTGTCTTTACTGGAGGGCTGGGGCGGTTTTACATCGGGCGCAGGCGGCGGGCAGCGGCAGTGAGAGCACGGGAGCAGACAGGAGAGGGGGTGGGGAGTGATCGTAGCCGTCTCTGCGGGGAGAGCTTCGCTACAGGTTTGGAACCTGCAGCAAGTCAGCAGCCCAGCAGAGAAGCTAAAAACACCGGGGCTGAAGAACACAACCGCAAACAGCTGGAGTCTCTACAGGACCTGCTCCCCCCCCTCCCCCCCCCTCAGTGACTCAGCACGCTTTGGGATCTCAGAGCGCAGGCGCAGCACAGTCCTGCTAGTGCCTCACTGCTGCCCCCTGCAGTCTGTAGAGGAAGCTCGATAACACACCCAGCCCCCCCCCCCAAAGAAAGACTCCAGTTTTTTCTGTTTTTCTTTGGTAGTTTGTCTCTGATTAATAGACAGAATGAGCAAGAAGCTGAAGAGGACTTTAACCCTTGACAGCTTCTATACAGATAGAGAGCAGACTCTAAATCCTGAGGAGACTAAAAACAGGCAGTCCCCAGGTGATTCCCCAAAGGAGGAGATCGTCTGTTCCTCAGCACAGATGAACCTCATAGAAGTGATTAAAAAGGCTCTCACAAGGGAGCTAGAAGAAAAATGGGAAAAGAGCCTGGAGAAGTCAGTTAAAGAGAGAGTGGATAAAGAAGTAAAATCCTTGAAAAATAGGATTAGTGAACTGGAAACAGAAAACAGCTCTCTAAAAAACAAAATTGGCGAAATGGAAAAAAATTCCACAGAACAAAAGAACTCAATTGGACAATTAGAAAAAGATTTTAAAAAAGTGAGTGAAGAGAATACTTCACTGAAAATCAGAATTGAACAAGTGGAATTGAATGACTCGAGGAGACAAGAAGAATCAGTCAAGCAAATCCAAAAAAATCAAACAATGGAGAAAAATGTGAAATACCTTCTGGGGAAGACAACAGACCTGGAAAACAGATCCAGGAGAGACAATCTGAGAATCATTGGACTCCCAGAAAAACATGATGAAAAAAAGAGCCTGGACACTGTCTTCCAGGAAATTATCAAAGAGAACTGCCCAGAAGTCATAGGAACAGAGGAAAAAATAAACATTGAAAGGATTCATCGATCACCACTGAAAGGGATCCTAAAATCAAAACACCAAGGAATATAGTGGCCAAATGCCAGAACCCTCAGATGAAAGAAAAAATATTGCAAGCGGCTAGAAAAACCCAATTCAAGTATCAAGGAGCCACAATAAGGATCACCCAGGATCTGGCAGCATCCACATTAAAAGATCGAAGGGCCTGGAATATGATATTCCGAAAGGCTAAGGAACTTGGTATGCAACCAAAAATAACTTACCCAGCGAGAATGAGCATCTTTTTCCAGGGAAGAAGATGGACATTCAACGAAGTAAGCGAATTTCATCTATTTCTGATGAAAAAACCAGAACTTAACAAAAGGTTTGATCTACAAATATAGAACTCAAGAGAAATCTAAAAAGGTAAAGATTAATCTTGGGAACTATATTTTGACTATATAGATGTATAAAGAATACATGTATACCTTGTTCTAGAAATTGATGTGGAAAGGACATTGTACCAGAAAAAGGGTAAAGTGGGGGTAGTACATCTCATGAAGAGGCATAGGAAACCTATTATATCTGAGAGAAAGAATGGAGGGGGATGAATATAGTGGGTATCTTACTGCCTTCAGAATTGGCTTTAAGTGAAAAATCTTAAGACATATTCAATCTATGGTGAAACTTCTCCCATCTCATTGAAAAGTGAGAAGGGAAAAGTGGAAAGGGAAGGAATAAGCTAAGCGGAAGGGAATACGGGAACTGGGAGGGAAAGGGGTAAGATAGGGGGAGGAACTCTAAGGCGGGGGGAGGGACACTAAAAAGGGAGGGCTGTGAGAAGCAAGGGGTGCTCACAAGCTTAATACTTGGAAGGGGGGAAAGGGGAAAGAAGGGAGGAAAGCATAAACGGGGTTAACAAGATGGCAAGTAATACAGAATTGGTCATTCTAACCATAAACGTGAACGGGGTAAACTCCCCCATAAAGAGGAAGCGGTTAGCAGAATGGATTAAAAGCCAGAATCCTACAATATGTTGTTTACAGGAAACACACCTGAAGCGGGGAGATACATGCAGGTTAAAGGTAAAAGGTTGGAGCAAAATCTACTATGCTTCAGGTGAAGTCAAAAAAGCAGGGGTAGCCATCCTGATCTCAGATCAAGCTAAAGCAAAAATTGACCTAATTAAAAGAGATAAGGAAGGACACTATATCTTGCTAAAGGGTAGCATGGATAATGAAGCACTATCTATATTAAACATATATGCACCAAGTGGGGTAGCATCTAAATTCTTAAAAGAGAAACTAAGAGAGCTGCAAGAAGAAATAGACAGTAAAACTATAATAGTGGGAGATCTTAACCTTGCACTCTCAGAATTAGATAAATCAAACCAGAAAATAAATAAGAAAGAAGTCAAAGAGGTAAACAGAATACTAGAAAAGCTAGATATGATAGATCTCTGGAGAAAATGTAATGGAGACAGAAAGGAATACACTTTCTTTTCAGCAGTTCATGGAACCTATACAAAAATTGACCATATATTAGGACATAAAAACCTCAAACTCAAATGTAGTAAGGCAGAAATAGTAAATGCATCCTTTTCAGACCACGATGCAATGAAAATTACATTCAACAAAAAAGCAGGGGGAAGTAGACCAAAAAATAATTGGAAACTAAATAATCTCATACTAAAGAATGATTGGGTAAAACAGCAAATCATAGACATAATTAATAACTTCACCCAAGAAAACGATAATAATGAGACATCATACCAAAATGTATGGGATGCAGCCAAAGCGGTAATAAGGGGAAATTTCATATCTCTAGAGGCCTATTTGTATAAAATAGAGAAAGAGAAGGTCAATGAATTGGGTTTGCAATTAAAAATGCTAGAAAAGGAACAAATTAAAAACCCCCAGTCAAACACTAAACTTGAAATTCTAAAAGTAAAAGGTGAGATCAATAAAATTGAAAGTAAAAAAACTATTGAATTGATTAATAAAACTAAGAGTTGGTTCTATGAAAAAACCAACAAAATAGACAAACCCTTAGTAAATCTGATTAAAAAAAGGAAAGAGGAAAATCAAATTGTTAGTCTTAAAAATGAAAAGGGAGAACTCACCACTAACGAAGAGGAAATTAGAGCAATAATTAGGAGTTACTTTGCCCAACTTTATGCCAATAAATTCGACAACTTAAATGAAATAGAAAAATACCTCCAAAAATACAGCTTGCCCAAACTAACAGAGGAAGAAGTAAATATCCTAAACAGTCCCATCTCAGAAAAAGAAATAGAACAAACTATCAATCAACTCCCCAAGAAAAAATCCCCAGGACCAGATGGATTTACATGTGAATTCTACCAAACATTTAAAGAACAATTAACTCCAATGTTATATAAACTATTTGAAAAAATAGGGATTGAAGGAGTCCTACCAAACTCCTTTTATGACACAGATATGGTACTGATACCTAAACCAGGTAGGCTGAAAACAGAGAAAGAAAATTATAGACCAATCTCCCTAATGAATATTGATGCTAAAATCTTAAATAAAATATTAGCAAAAAGATTACAGAAAATTGTCACCAGGATAATACACTATGACCAAGTAGGATTTATACCAGGAATGCAGGGCTGGTTCAATATTAGGAAAACTATTAGCATAATTGACTATATCAATAACCAAACAAACAAAAACCACATGATCATCTCAATAGATGCAGAAAAAGCATTCGATAAAATCCAACATCCATTCCTAATAAAAACACTTGAGAGCATAGGAATAAATGGACTTTTCCTTAAAATAGTCAGGAGCATATATTTAAAACCATCAGTAAGCATCATATGCAATGGGGAAAAACTGGAACCTTTCCCAGTAAGATCTGGAGTGAAGCAAGGTTGCCCACTATCACCATTATTATTTAATATCGTATTAGAAACACTAGCCTCGGCAATAAGAGTCGAGAAAGATATAAAAGGAATTAGAGTAGGCAATGAGGAAACCAAACTATCACTCTTTGCAGATGATATGATGGTATACCTAGAGAACCCCAGAGATTCTACCAAAAAGCTATTGGAAATAATTCATAATTTTAGCAAAGTAGCTGGCTACAAAATAAATCCCCATAAATCCTCAGCATTTTTATACATCACCAACAAAACCCAACAGCAAGAGATACAAAGAGAAATTCCATTCAGAATAACTGTTGATACCATAAAATATTTGGGAATCTATCTACCAAAGGAAAGTCAGGAATTATATGAGCAAAATTATAAAAAAGTCTCCACACAAATAAAGTCAGACTTAAATAATTGGAAAAATATTAAGTGCTCTTGGATCGGCCGAGCGAACATAATAAAGATGACAATACTCCCTAAACTAATCTATTTATTTAGTGCTATACCAATCAGACTTCCAAGAAAATATTTTATTGATCTAGAAAAAATAACAACAAAATTCATATGGAACAATAAAAAGTCGAGAATCTCAAGGGAATTAATGAAAAAAAAATCAAATGAAGGTGGCCTAGCTGTACCTGATCTAAAATTATATTATAAAGCAGCAGTCACCAAAACCATTTGGTATTGGCTAAGAAATAGATTAGTGGATCAGTGGAAAAGGCTAGGCTCACAAGACAGAATAGTCAATTATAGCAATCTAGTGTTTGACAAACCCAAAGCCCCTAACTTCTGGGAAAAGAATTCATTATTTGATAAAAACTGCTGGGATAATTGGAAATTAGTATGGCAGAAATTAGGCATGGACCCACACTTAACACCATATACCAAGATAAGATCAAAATGGGTCTATGACCTAGGCATAAAGAACGAGACTATAAATAAATTAGAGGAACATAGAATAGTTTATCTCTCAGACTTGTGGAGGAGAAAGAAATTTGTGACCAAAGATGAACTAGAGACCATTACTGATCACAGAATAGAAAATTTCGATTACATCAAATTAAAAAGCTTTGTACAAATAAAACTAATGCAAACAAGATTAGAAGGGAAGCAACAAACTGGGAAAACATTTTCACAGTTAAAGGTTCTGATAAAGGCCTCATTTCCAAAATATATAGAGAACTGACTCAAATTTATAAGAAATCAAGCCATTCTCCAATTGATAAATGGTCAAAGGATATGAACAGACAATTTTCAGAGGATGAGATTGAAACTATTACCACTCATATGAAAGAGTGTTCCAAATCATTATTGATCAGAGAAATGCAAATTAAGACAACTCTGAGATACCACTACACACCTGTCAGATTGGCTAAGATGACAGGAAAAAATAATGATGAATGTTGGAGGGGATGCGGGAAAACTGGGACACTAATGCATTGTTGGTGGAGTTGTGAACGAATCCAACCATTCTGGAGAGCAATCTGGAATTATGCCCAAAAAATTATCAAAATGTGCATATCCTTTGATCCAGCAGTGTTTCTATTGGGCTTATATCCCAAAGAAATACTAAAGAAGGGAAAGGGACCTGTATGTGCCAAAATGTTTGTAGCAGCCCTGTTTGTAGTGGCTAGAAACTGGAAAATGAATGGATGCCCATCAATTGGAGAATGGCTGGGTAAATTGTGGTATATGAATGTTATGGAATATTATTGTTCTGTAAGAAATGACCAGCAGGATGAATACAGAGAGGCTTGGAGAGACCTACATGAACTGATGCTAAGTGAAATGAGCAGAACCAGGAGATCATTATACACTTCGACAACGATATTGTATGAGGACATATTTTGATGGAAGTGGATTTCTTTGACAAAGAGACCTGAGTTTCAATTGATAAATGACGGTCAAAAGCAGCTACACCCAAAGAAAGAACACTGGGAAACGAATGTGAACTATCTGCATTTTTATTTTTCTTCCCGGATTATTTATACCTTCTGAATCCAATTCTCCCTACGCAACAAGAGAACTGTTCGGTTCTGCAAACATATATTGTATCTAGGATATACTGCAACATATCCAACATATAAAGGACTGCTTGCCATCTAGGGGAGGGGGTGGAGGGAGGGAGGGGGAAAAAAATCGGAACAGAAATGAGTGTCAATATATTGTAATTATTAAATAAAAAATTAAAAAAAAATAAAAATTAAAATAAAAATAAAAAGGTCAAAAAAAAAAAAAAAAAAGAAAGTATCTAATAGAAAGAAAATATAGTAGACAAAGTACTTATGTAGAAAGTCCAGTTATATGCTCATGGAAACTCATTATGCTTTGGCCGGCTGTCTTACACAAGAATAGGTCTTTGGTAAAGACTAATACAAAAATTACCCCTAAATATAGTATATGACTTTGTGCACATGTGGATATAAATTGTCTGTTTCAAGGTAATTTTGTATAAGAAATTTCTTGCTATTGAACACTCAGTATGTGTATTAAAAAAAAATAAGATTGGATTATTTCACTATGCCAGGTAAATAGAAATGTATGTGAGGGGAAAAGGTAGGAAATTTAAGATCGATGTGGAAAGGAGGCAATGCTGCAGCCCTGTCAGTATCAATTTTGTATAAGAAATAGCCTCAATTAGACCGTTGTACTCAATGCAGAGAGATACCTAATTGCAATGCATATTTATGATGGATCTTTGGCAACAAGGGTAAAACTCTCTGGGCTTTGCTCCTGGGACCTTGAGATAACTAAGTCATTAGATGTGTATGGAATAGATATGGTGGTCTAGGCAGGGTCCTTGGCGGATTGAGGTATGCATTAGAAATAAAAAAACTCAGTCTGCATTATTTGTCTGGGGAGGGACTAACCAAGTTCAAGGTTCAATTGAAAGCCCCATGAGCAGACTGGTATGAAGAGTGAATAGATACCCATTTCTAAAAGAGATGTTGTCATGAGAAATTATTAAAGGAATCACTTCAGAGAAACCTGGGCAAACTTTTGTGAAGTGAGAAGAAATAGGAAAATGGTATAGACCCAAATAAAACATAGTAAAGAAAAGCAACTTTAAAAGACTTAATGGCTGACCAATGAAATGACCAACTTGGAGGGAGCAATGATGTGAAACTCAATAGAAAAGAACCACTAATCCATATTTAAGGATGCTTGAGGGTCATATAGGGACTTGCTTTTAAAATACAATAATATCTATGTTTTAATAAAATATTTTATTTGCTTTGATAACTATTTCGCAGTTACATTTTAATATGGTTTCAGACCCATTTGGGAGTGTGGTGAACCCCACTGGAGCATTTGATGTCTATTCTTTAGAATACTGTTGAGGAAGCTTTAACTTTGAAACCATGGAACCTACATTGTTCATGGCATTTGGTCTGAATTGGGTTGAATTTAGTATGCATTTTCATTATTGTCAATGTTTATGCAGATTACTCTTTTTGGTTCTTCTTTCCTCACTCTGAATCCCTTAGGTCCAGGTTCCAGGTCAGTTCTTAAAATATATCGCTGTCCATTTGGCTGAAAAAGTAACCTGAAAGGTTTCAAAATAGAATTCAGGATTTTCTTTCTATTCAACTTGCTTTTCCTAAATTGCCTTTTGACTTGTTTGATTCTTTACCATGAACTAAGCCTGTGAATCAGAAATATGTTTTCTAGCTAAATATTTCCAGATGAGAATTTTAATAAACTAAAACTCACTCTCTGATCCAGGAAAATATGGATAATGGTTGGCTCTGAAAAGTTTTGCAAGAGAATCTTTATCTGTTGAGGCAATTGGCAGCCTTTAGCTCTGCTGGAGACAAGTTTGTCAGGGAATAGAGAGAGAAGTGAGAAAAAAATGGGCTTTCTAGTTGCTTATCAAATCAGACTATGCTAAATGGTGGCAGGGGGAGGAAGGAGAAAAGGATACAGTATGGATAAGAAAGAAAGAAGGAAGGAAAGAAAGAAAGAAGGAAGGAAGGAAAGAAAGAAAGAAAGAAAGAAGAAAGAAAGAAAGAAAGAAAAGAAAGAAAAGAAAGAAAGAAGAAAGAAAGAAAGAAAGAAAGAAAGAAAGAAAGAAAGAAAGAAAGAAAGAAAGAAAGAAAGAAGGAAGGAAAGAAAGGAAAGAAAGAAAGGAAAGAAACGAACAAAGATCAAGAGATCCACCTCCCCAGAAATTGGGACTACAGATTTGTGCTATCACACCCAGCTCACACTAAGGTTATCCAGTGTCCTATGTTAGATTAGAAGTCTTGCTAATTGCTTAAAAATATTCACAGAAACTCAATTTATATTAGCAAAAACTGCAGGAAGAAGCAATGATTCTTCCAATGATGGAAAGGGAAATGATTAAACACACCATGGCATATTAACTGATGATGTATGTTATGATAATATCCAGGACTTTGTTTTCTTCAGTCTCTAGAATTCCTAGGGTAGATTAACAAGTCATTTATAATTTATAATCTTTAAAAGCATTTCCTGGGTCAATGAAAAGTAACTTACCCAAAGTTACAGTTACTAGGTGTCAGTAACAAGTCTCCAACCCATGTTTTCCTAATCCCCAGACCAGCTCTGTTTTGACTGTGCCACACTATTTCACATTGAGATATTACTGAACTTTAAAATGATGGAACATAATGGAATACACATTTATTAAGTACCTACTATGTGCTAGACACCCTGCCAAGCATTTTACAAATGTTATCTCACTTGAAACTCAATTCAGTCCTATGAGGTAAGTTGCTGTTATTATCTTCATTTTAAGGTTGAGGAAATTAAGATTAAGTGACTTGCACAGCCAGTAAATGTCTGAGGTCATTTTGGAACTCAGGTTTTCCTAATTTTAAGTCCTGCACTCTGTCCAAAAAATCCCATCAGTATGCACTCTTACTTATTTCTGAGATGTCTATGATGAAATTAATGATCTCACTGATGTGAATTTGTCTTTTAATAATCGAGATTACATGAAGAGATCCATTTGCACCCAGAGAGAGAACTGTGAGGACTTAACGTGGATCATAACATAGTATTTTCACCATTTTTGTTATCCTTTGCTTCCTTTTTCTTTTCTTTCTCATTTTTTTCCATTTTGATTTGATTTTCCTTTGTGCAGTAAGATAATTGGGGAAATATGTATAGGAGAATTGCACATGTTTAACATATATTGGATTATCTACCATCTGAGGAGGGGCTAGAGGGATGGTGAGAGAAAAATTTGGAACACAAGGTTTTGCAAGGGTGAATGTTGAAAATTATCTTTGCATGTATTTTGAAAATAAAAAGCCATTATTCAAAAAAAAAATCCAGATCACAATGAATGCATGTCTTCTTATCTTTTGCAATTCTTGTCTTATACTCCCATAAAGCCTTCATGGAGCAAGGCAACTGATCCAAATCCTGTGAACAACAAGACATTTCCATCTGGAAATTTGCCATCAGTTACTTGGTGACCATTGGTTTATTGGTCACCTCTCACTGGCCTCCATATCTTCTTCTCTTATCATATGTCATTATGGGTTAATCCAACTCACAACTATGATTATATAACTTACAATAATGAGACCAAAAAAACACAAAGGAAAAAGAGAGAAGGGGACATAGAATCAAATAGGATGTTTTATAATCATTTTATTAAATAATTACACTATTTTATTACTTTTTAAAAATAAATTCTATTTTAGAGTTTATGATTTCATGTAAATAATTTTAAATTTTGCTTTAATGTTTATTTTTATTTTTCAATAATTTTTTATTATTTAAAGTGTTACTATGTAGTACGTGATATACATTATATATGTAATATATAATGCACATCATATGTATTATTATATGATTATAAAATTATTGTTGAAATTTTTTATTAATTAAGAATTTTTTAAACTACTAACAAAAAAAGAGCTAAAGGTCTTCTTATTCCAAGCTCTACATACAGTCCTGCTATATCAAAGAAGAAATTAAAGCAAACCAGGTAAGGAAATTCACCTGAGAGTGGGAACAACATTGGACTAGTGAATGAACATTTGTCAGAACTGTATTTGAACATGTACATTCATGAGCAATTGTAATCTACTAGCGGTCAAGCTGGGATATTATACAGAAGAAACAAGGAAGGAAGGCTGGTCAGGAAAGTGAGCACCTGTTGATAGACTCCTCCCAGTGATAATCTCTATTCATCAGTTTGAGGTTCTGCAGGTCATGCTATGTACCAAGACATTACTTCACATGATAATTGCTTACATTTATCTAGATTCTTTCTCAAAAGAACTCAGTGATGTAATGCACTGGTCTTTCTTAGCCTCTCGAAGTAAGCCAAGGAAAATAGTCCAGGGAATATGGAAATGATTTAGTAAAGGTGTAAGGGAAGGTATCTTCAGATCCATTAAAAGGAGTATGATTCACCCTTTAGATTGCCCACAATCTGGATGGTGACTTCTCACATAAGAGAAAAGTTTTCAAAGAGTAACAAGAGGCTCATGGCATTATTCATAGGTCCGCTATCTCTGACGACTGTCTTCTAATGACTTGGGTGTAAATGAGTTGGTAACACATGGACTCGATTTCCTGTAGACTGCATGTGGGTTTTAAAATTAAGGGGAGGGGTGCTTGCCAAAATTAGTTTCATAACAATCAGAATAATAGTGAATGGTTCCCCAAGCTTAAAACATCAATGGCTCATCTGTGATGGTCATTAAATCCACTAAGAAGCAGGTTGAAATACTCAGGAAATATTTAGAAATAGATCAAAGAGTTTGCCTTGTACACATCAGGGCTTGAATAGAATTGAGGAGATGAAAAGCTTATTTTAAACTTCACTGAAGTTGGGTTTTTAGGGCCTTCTCTACAACTAGTTAGCTAAGTGACCTTAGGCAAATCAACCAGGCCTCTGTTTTCACATCTGTAAAATAGGTGTTTGGACCATATGTTCTCTCTGATTCTTTCCAGCTTTTAATATTTTAAGAAATCATTTACAATAGAAATATAGCAGGGGCAGCTTGTAAAACAGAGTTTCCGTTAAATCATACCATATAAGCTGTCATCTATTTCATCTCTGAATAAGGCTAGCCTGTCACTAGAAGCATTGCCATTTGGAGTTCAGGTCCTCCCCAATATTTAACTTAGAAAAATAATTCTGTGATTTTTTTTTAAATCATGAAACTTTTTCTATTTAATTTAAAATCTAAATTGAATTTTATGTCTCAATTGGTCCAAATTTTTAAAAATATGATCTAGGAAGGTTTTGGCCATGTCACTAACCTGACATGAAATTGATTTTGTAGGGCATGTTATAGAGGAAAGTGATACCATTATAAAGATAATTAGGGTCTGATTTTTAAGACAGCTGAGCTCAAGTTTACTATTACAATTTTTTAAAAAAATTATGAAGACATCAATAAATAGCAAAACATATGTGCACTTTCTCATCTCTATGAAATCTTCATGAGAAAAATGTATATACATGGGATGTCCATAATAAAAATATGAGATAAGAAAAAGGTAGGTTTTCCCAAATGACATTCCTTGCAGTTACACAATTAACCCAAAAATGCATAAAATGCAAGATCTCATCTTACTTAAAAAATCATTTGATTCAGTACAGCACAGTAATAGCAGCTGACATTTATGTAGTGCTTAAAAGTTGCATTTTATATCTATTATCTCATTTGAGCCTCATGATAACCAACGAAAGCATTTCTTTAAAGGATTATTATTATTCCCATCTTATAGATGAGGAAATTGAAGTTGATAAGTTAGGCACTTTGTTTATGCTCATAAAGTATAACAGACCAAACCTAAATAAAGTAGTTCAGACTTGAGATTGGAATGAAGTGACATATTCATAGGACATTCTTAAATTAACAAAAGAAAGTGTGTGGGAAAATAATATCCAATAAGGATATATAACTTGGCTGAAGATAAATATTAATCCCATCTTATCTCCATATAAAAACTTGTCTGGTCAGCAAGGTGAAATGTGGTAACTTGTATGGCCAATGACCATCTCCCATGTCCAAAGCACTGACTCCTTTTGGATAGTATGTCATCAGGTGACCAGAAGATCCCTTCTGGACTGGAGTCTTTGATCTTGGACCAATTAAATCTTAAGTACAGTTTCCTTTCTTTTATGGAAGGAGAAAAAAAAAACAGTCTGGTCTCATGATAGTGATCCAGATAGACATTGTTCCTATTATATCCTGTTCCTGTTCCTACTATATCATGCAAATGTCATTATTCCTGACTTCAATTCCAACACTCTAATCACTATGCCATATTGCCCTAAGAAGGAGCTTTTTTTAAAACAAAAGTATTTCCCATGCATAGACAAAACAAGTGTCATAAGTTTGTTGATACTCTGTTTATTAACATCAAAGAGGACATAAAAGAGAGGGACCCATTTGCCAAAGATGACTTCTATTGACATGGAGGATATTCAAAACAAAGTCTAACGCTTGGTGAGATCTAGATACCTATTTGCAGAGGACATGATGCTGACTGTATCACATCCTGAAACATTTCAAAGCCTCCTAAATAAGATACATAATTACTGAAGAGCTCAGCCTAACTATTCACCCTGGAAAAAAAACAGATCAGTGAATAAAACAAAAATCATTTCTTTAGCACCAATATTTTCCTAATGATGAATCTTTTATCAACAATATTTTTTCACCAATAAATCATAAAATTCCACAATCTCCATACAATTAAAATTTCAGGTTACCCAAAGGTAACAATACCAATTAAAAATGAAATAGTGCACTATGACAGATTGTTCAGTGGTACTCACAAATGTGTAAACATCTAGAGGAAGGCTCCCAATACATTAAATAAGCCCTGCAAAGGACTTACAGGAAGGTGGGAATCACACAAGATGACAAGGCATCGATAACGTTGATACCTGCACCACAGAATGGAGTAGTCACTTAATGGAAATCATAAATTAATTTTGACATATTAAATGGACATATTCACAACAACACAGCATAAAATATAATATTGATAGTTTGCTCTCTCTTGAAATTCAACTAAAGAGATTTAGATGCCAAAAGTAGACATTACATAGGATCGTGAAATACGGTGGATGATATGTTAAAGACTCCAGAATCTTAGATAAAAAGCTGGGAAGGAGGGACTTCAAAGGACATCAGGTCCAATCTCTTTATTTTATAGCTGAAAAAAAAACTGAAAAAAATAGGGACAATGAGTAGCTGATCCAAAGTTTCACAGGTGATGGACAGCCTCATCCATTTCACTGACTCTTTGCATAATCCTTTAGACTAAAATTAAAGAGAGGGTCTGATGTTTCTGTCTAAATAACATTTCAAATGGACAAAAATTATTTTTGCAAAAAGTATTTATAAAAATTTTAACTTAATAAATATATTTTTGTTCATTTTGTATGCAAAGAAAATTTCTCCAAAAAATGCCCTCATAAGCACACTCCACCCCAACCTTCCAACAAATATTTTTGGCAAACAGGATTGCATCACAAGCACGAAATTGAAAACAAAAACACAAGATGAAGAGAAAGAAAGGGAGAACTTGGTTCTCATGTGGATCTGTAGGCAAATATGATGCCTTTGCTTAGGCAGCAAAGGTAGTAAGATTCTAAGCCACATGTAAAACTATGAATGAAAACATCATTTGTTTTCCTAATTATAATAATCCAGAGTAATTTGACAGTCATATTTTAAGAGTCAGAAAATCTCTCTCATTAGGCATGAAATGTCTCTTAAAGGGAAATTCAAGCACTTATTCCAAGGTTAGATTCTTTTTTCAAGAAATGAACTTGGTACCCTCTCAAGAGCTGCTATGGACATCACCCTTCATTTTTGTTAAGGAGCTCAGAGCCAACCTAATGGTGCTCCTTACAGTGATTGTTTTTATTTGTATATGGATTTCTCAGAATGCCATGATCACAAAATAGAAACTCATAGAGACTTGTAATTGGAAAAGAAGAAAAAAACAGGATGGGAAAAAATTCCCAAAGATGACTCATCTTCATGAGTTCAAATCCAGTTTCAGACCCTTACTCCCTGTGTGACCCTAAGCAAGCCACTTAACCCTATTTGCCTTAGTTCCTTATCTGTAAAATAAACTGAAGAAGGAAATAGAGAATCACTCTATTGTCTCTGCCAAGAAAATCCCAAATGAGGCAGCAAGAGTCCAAAAGGAAAAAAGCATATGCTTGGATCATCTAAAAACAATTTACACTTACATATCACTTGACAGTTTGAAAAGAATTAACTTTAAGAGATAGCACAGTGCCATGGTTACAGAGCAAGATCCTAAAGTAAGAGAGATCTGAGTTCAAGTTTTTCCTTGAAATACTGGGTCAA
The DNA here is from genome assembly GCF_016432865.1 of Antechinus flavipes. Taxonomy (NCBI): domain Eukaryota; kingdom Metazoa; phylum Chordata; class Mammalia; order Dasyuromorphia; family Dasyuridae; genus Antechinus; species Antechinus flavipes. Next base: position 37,154,596 of record NC_067403.1, on the reverse strand, counting down.
TGGGCAAATCATTTAACCTCAAGAAAATAACTATATCAATACATTAAGTAAATTTCTATTATAAATCATAGATTAGCTTTGATAATAAAAAGGCTTCCTTAGATTGAAGAAATCATCGATCAACCCCACCACAAATAATCCCCCCCAAAAAAGATATACACTCGGAATGATGTTCAGGCTAGTCAAAAGTTACAGTCATATATCCAGTTAATAATAAAGCTATTTAACACAATACCATTTGTGCCAGATAGATGAATCAGGTGGCAAAATATAAAGTTCTTCCAGAGGTTTATAAGACTTCTGAATTCCATGTATCTATGTATATCTGGTATTAATAGTATTATATTTCAACATGACTTTTCAACTTGGAATCATAGCTAGAAATCATTTAATTTAACCTTCTCGTTGAGTATGCGGCTAGTGACAATGTGTGCAGCATCCAAGAATCAGGTTAAGTGCAGAGAGAGTTCAAAAGATCAGCCTCTAGGTGATACATTTTTCAGCCACTGCAAGAAAAAAGTTGCAATCAGACTAAATGAAAGGTGTGCTCTCACTGTTAGAAACATGGATCTTTCAAAATTTTGGGTGATTTTAATATTTTATTGCAGGGAAATAAGAAGACACAAGTTAAAAATAAAAATATTTCCATTTAATTCAATTTTTAAATATGTGTTTTGATCAAGTTCTAAGCTTACTTTTATTGGAAAAGAATAATATTGTTTGGTATCAATAAGAAGTTGGTGACATAATTGGCAGAGGTTCAGAACATATATTATAAAAGAATAAAGATTTGGTATGCTCTAGAAGGTACTCTTGTATTTTTACATTTATTTATTTTATTTTGTTTTATTTATTTTATGTATATATTTTATATATATATATACATTTATTTTTATTTACATTTATTTAGTTTATATTGTACTTAACATTGTCAATTCCATCTCTGAAAAATTGCTTGGTTGATTTGTACTTGAGTTGTAGATATTGGGGGTATATGAGGGCAGAGAATGGGGCTATCTTTCTGGGTCACATTTCTAAAATGTCTGGGAAAATCTGCTGTTAAGGTTTAAGTCTTTCTTTAGTTACACCTTGAAGAGGTAAAGGCATTTTCCCATCAAAGTAAACGATACATTCCGTATCCAATTACAAGATTGACAGCAACATAGAACAAGAGAAGCCTTTTCAGCCAGAAGACCATATAGGTGACAAAAAAACAACAAGCAAAATGGAAATCAGTATTATCACAACCCTATTTCAAGCGATGTAATGTGAGAAGTTATTAGTGTGTTTTAAAAGATATAGGTTCTTTTCTTGGCTGTGTAGCAAGCTCTAAACCTATTATAGACCCTTTCTTTCTGGCAGACTATGAATCCCAAAGTAGTAGTCACTATCTGAATAATTGCTTTATCATTTATAATCTTATTTCCCTTGATTCCCAAAAGTAATTAATATTTTCTCCTTAATAGTAATAATTGTTTCTTTTTTCATTCATTCATTTATCTTTTGTACTTCCTACCATTTTTTGTTTTCATTCATTCATTCTTTCTTTCTTTCTTTCTTTTTGTCTTTCTCTTTCACTTTTTCTTTCTGGTTTTCTTCAGGTCTTTCTTCTCTTCTCTTTTCTTCTTCTTCTTCTTCTTCTTCTTCTCCTCCTCCTCCTCCTCTCTCTCTCTCTTTCTCTGTCTCTCTATCTCTCTCTCTCTCTCTCTCTCTCTTTGTCTCTCTCTCTCTCTCTTTCTCTCTCTCTCTCTCTCCTCTTAATTCCTTCCTTTCTTTTTTTGTGAGAGTAGAGGAAATTGTCTAGGTCTGAAATTTCATGAGCATCAGGGCGCTCCCAGTGCAGAAATTCCCTCCACTGATACTGATTGGCTGCCTGTAACCTAGAGTACCAGGAAGTTATCTGAGTCATTGAGAGATTGGATAATTTTCCTGTAGTCACATAACTATATGTCAGAGGCAGGACCTGGATCTATAATTTCCTGAATCCAAAACCAGGCCTCTATTCTCATCTTTGCTGCATCTTAATCACAATAAGAATATGCATCTCTTTCCTTTTTGTGTCTTTCAATTTTTAACATACTTTATTGAAGGAGTTCTAAGATCTCACTTTCCATGCTCTTTGTTGCTTCTATTTAATTAACCACAAAAGACAACATCCACTCTTCCCTATGGTCCACTGTGTAGCCCACAGTGGATTCTGGTGTAAGATTAGCATTCACAGTGAAATCCAATTCCATTTCTTGAGTACCATCCAACCAATTAATAAACATTTATTAAGCAACTATTTGTGCAGGTAATGTGTTAAGTGCTAGGAATACAAATAGAGGCAAAATTCAATCCCTGCATTCAATCTAATGGGGGAGAAAAAATATCTTGAAGTTTCATTGCTAAATTTCTTTCTTAAGGACCATGTCTTAAAATAAAATCAATCCAATTCTCACTGGTCACCAGTAGGTCCTAGATCAAGCCCCATTTGTCCTGATTGACTCAGATTGAATAGCAATCATTTCTGCTTTGGCCAGAAATAATTCAGAGTCTTCTCCCCCCAGATTTATTTATTTGCTTATTTAGATTTTTGAGTAGTGACAAGGTGAAAGAGGTGATTCTTTGCTTCAATTGCTACCTAGCCTTAATCACTGAATGTGTAGTCTCAGTCAAACTGAGACCTGTTGAAGGCTTTAGCTTAAAAAAGCTAAGATCTCCCATTGCATCCAAGGCCATCTCCAGACATCCACATCTTCCTCTGGTTACTGGATCCAGACGGCTGTAGAAGGGAAAGTGGGGCAAGTAACTTTATACCACCCTCCCTCACTTAAATCCAATTCACTTGCACACCATGACATCACCTCCCTGATGTCATGTTCCTCTTAGAGAACAAAGGACAAACAACAATCCATTTCTCTAATTCCACAGGTGCACAATGAGACTTAAAATTTAAGTAATATTCTTAATTTCACACCAGATTGTTAATTATCTTAATGGAACCACAACACGGATCTGCTTTCTCCAAATCTACCATCTCTGTCATTGAAAATATACTATTTAATTTCTTTTTTAAAATTGTACTTATTTTATTTTAACTTATGGACCAAAACAAGTATAATAAAAAAAAATTCCACAAGAAATTGTAAATCTAATATGTACAACTTGATATTCCTTTTAAATATATGATAAAGTTATCATGTAACTTTTTTCCCCTTTCCTCCCCTCCCTCTACCCTAGAGAAGGCTATTAGATGCAAATATGTATACATGTAAAAGCATTCTACATATACTTCTATTATTCAGTCCTTTCTTTGGATGCAGATATGGTCTTCCTTCCTCTGTCTTTTGTAGTTAATTTGGGTATTTATAATAGTCAAAATGGCTTATTTTCTCAAAGTTTTGTTTTTAAAAATTGCCTTTAGTGTATACGTTACATTGTTCTCTCGGTACTGCTCATTTTGTTCTTCATTATTTCACACAAGTCTATTTATACTATCCTAAAATCATCAAGCTCTGCATTTTGTTTTCTTTCTCAGTTTTTTTTTCCTTCTTGATCTGATTTTTGTTGTGCAGCAAGATAACTAGGAACACAAAACAAGCTTAATTCCTCTTCAACATAGCAGCCCTTTAAAAACTTGAAGATGGTTATTATGTACTACTTGAATCTTCTCTTCTGCAAGCTAAAGCTCCTTCTTCCAAATGGTCTTACTAAATTTGGATTCAATGCCCTTCATCTCTAAAATGTTTACTCTCAGGTTTCTCAATGTCCTTTCTATGATGTACAGAACTGAATACAATACCCCAGATATAAGACGTAGTGATAACCTTCTTACTCCTGGAATATCTCCTTCTCAGTATAACCCCAAATGATATTTGCCTTTTTGTTTGGCACGTTACAAATTTGTTTAACCATTTGTCATCTGGAATTATGCCTGAAGAATTATAAACCTACTTATATCCTTTGACCCAGCAATATTAGTACTAGATTTTGTGTTCCTAGAAAGCAAAACCAGGAGTCATGGGTAGGAGTTGAAAAGGGACAAATGAGTTGAGCCTAGGATTCACCAGGAGGAAGTCAGACTGGATTACTTTTAGGAAATTACAAAGTGCATTTAATAACACATGAATACTCCCTGAAGGAAAAGGCAATCTTCTGCTGTTATTATACAGCTATAATTTATGAAACATTATAGTCCCTCAAGAATTGAAAATTAATATCCCCCAAAGCCTAATGAAGAGACCCATGGTAGGTGTGAGTGGACTGTAAAATACATTATGAAAAATAAATTACAAAAGAGAAGAGGGATAGAGACTCTACTAATTTGGAATCTGTGAAATTATTCTTGAGTTGAAGTAAAAAAGACTCCAGACCAAACCTTGGGAGGCCTGAGCCTACTTTGTCTTTATTGTTAAAAATTTTTGTAACATTAATCAAATCATTTAACCTCTCTATACTTGGTTGATGAAAATGAGGAAATTGATGTAGATGAGATGAATTCTGAAGTCCCTAGTCATAAGGGAACTTGAGAAAAGGTAGAAAAGAAATAGAATTTGAATAAGAATTACAAACCTCTGAACTTTTTACTTCTATGAGTCTATTATCTACAAAAAACATAAATTTTCTCCTTAAGATTTAAGCAAAATTATGCAAAATCTACTTGCCTACTTAATTGAATGAACTGTTTTTATGCATTGTTAAAGCAAATTAAACAGGACCTACACATCCCTAGAAACAAAGTGCCAGTTACAAATGTACAAATGATTCCACTGGTTGCTTTATTAGCCTTGACATTACTGAATTCAGATACCAATATTATGTTTCTTTACCAATTTTTCAAAAATTCAGATTTTTATCACTTTTAAATGATTTTCCATAATTTTTCTAAACTGATGATTTGCACCATAAGGTCATGTTCAACAAAAGCAAGGAAAAAAGGCAATTTTAGAATTGTGACAGAATAAGCTTGGGGACAGATAGACAACTCAAAGCAGGAAAAAATATTTTCCATTTTGAACAGTTTAAAATATGCGTAGAATAATTCAAGGATGAGAAAAAATATGTGTTTTCAGTTCTCCTTTAAATGACAATCTTTTGAGCAGAATTGTTTTAACAATTACTTTACATTCCAAAGACCAGGCCATTTCTGATTTATTAATAGCAAATACTCCAATGCATGCAACTACAATATGTCTCCTTTCACTTTGGAATGCATACTCAGAAAAACAGGACGGGGTCAGCCTGGAGTTCTGTCTTCTGGCCTTGTTCTGGATTTAACAAGCGTTCATTCTACTTGGAAGGCTCCCTGTTCCTGTGGAAGAATGCCCACTTCCCAGAAGTGGTTGTGAATTTTGAGGTTTCTCTAGACAAGAGGAGGGAGAGGGCAAAGTTTCTGGATTAAGGTGAAATATTACTACTTATGAATTTAAAATTCCTAAGAATTGTAAAATATTATAAATGGAAGTCCACAAAAAGTTGACTCAGTAATATGAAGGTTGCTTTTAATAAATATTTGACTCTTTTAATGTGTATCTTTCCAAAGGGTTGAAGTAAACTAATCCAGATGAAGGGAAACTAGGAAGTGTTTTTTTTAAATATTCAAACCTGAAGAAACCAGAAAAAAAGAAAAGAGAGATAGACAGACAGAGACAGAGAGAGGCAGAGACAACGAGACAGAGAGACAGAGGCTGAGAAAAAAGAGAAACAGAGAGGAGGGAAGAAACAGAGAGACAGAGAGCAAATGAAACAGAGAAACTAAGAGAAAGAAACAGAAAGAGGCTGAGAGAAAGAAAAACACAGAAACAGAGACAGAGACAAAGACGGACAGAGAGAGACAAAGATTGAGAGACAGAGAGACAGAGACAGATAGAGACAGAGAGGCAGAGAGACACAGAAAGAAAGGAGACAGACAGACAAAGAGACAGAAAGAAAGGAGACAGACAGACAAAGAGACAGAGGAGAGAGAGAGAGAGAGAGAGAGAGAGAAATTGAGAGGCTGAGAGTGAAAGAGAAACAGAGACAGAGAGAGACAGAGAAGAGAGGAGAGACAGTGAGACTTTTTAATAAAGTGTCAGGGTCCTTAAAGTCTTCAAATCATCTAGTCTATTTATAATGGACTTAACAAAAATCTCCATTTGTAATGTCCCAACAAATATTCATTCAGCTATCCCTGAAGATCTCAGGGAATGGGGAATTTACTAACTCCCAAGATAGGCCATTCCATTTGGAGTGGCTCTAATTGTTAGGAAAAGGTTCCTTAAATTAAGCTGCAATCTGCTTCTCTGTAAATTACATTCTTTTCTCCTAGATTTGTTCTTTTAGGACAAGCAAAAAAATTAATTTCTGCCATCATCTTTCAAGATCCAATCAGCCTTGTACTCATCTGAAATACATTCTGCCCTCTGCTCTGTAATTAGAAGATAAAATCATGAACTCAACCTCCACTTAGGGAAAGCAAACAAGAGAACTCTCTCCTCCTTATTTCCCACTTGGCTGTACTCATTTGAATTTCTTTAGCTTCTCCACATTATTACCTTTCCCCTTTTAAGTTTTCTTCTGTATATATTGTCTTTCTTTATAAGATTGTAAGTTCCTTGAGGGCAACAATTGTCTTTTTTTTTTCATATTTGTATCCCTAGCACAGTGCCTGGCACATAGGAGGTGCTTACGAAGTATTTATTGATTATTATTTACAACCTTTCCTATATATGAAGACAGCTATCATGTTTACCATAAGTTTATATTAGCTACAGGTCCCCAATCTCTTCCACTGTTACTCATGGCTGTTCCTCTTAATGACATCCCATGCTTCAAGCCTTCATGTCATACTGGTATATGCCTCCAGTTCCCACCCTAATTACCCCTACCTCACAAAATCCCTAATTTTCTTCAAAGCACAGCTGAAATGCCACCTCCCAATGATGCCCTTTCTGATTTTCCTAGTTGTGAAAGTGCTCTCTTTCTGAAATTATTTTTTAAATTAAAGCCTTTTATTTTCAAAATATATACACGGATAATTTTGACATTCACCTCTCTAAAACCCTGTATTCTAATTTTTCCTCTCCCTTACTCCCATCTCTGCCCCCAGTTTGCTAGTGATCCAATATATGTTAAACGTATGCACTTCTATCCATAGTTCCACATTTATCATGCTACACAAGAAAAATCAGATCAAAAAGAAAAAAAATGCAAGCAAACAACAACAAAAAGAGTGAAAATGCTAGGATATGATCCACACTAAGTTCCCACTGTCCTCTCTCTGAGTGCAGATGGCTCTCTTCATCACAGACCATTGGAACTGGTCTGAATCACTCCACTATTGACAAGAGCCAGAATTGGTCATTACATAATCTTGTTGTTGCCTTGTAAAATGATCTCCTGGCTCTGCTCATTTCACTCAGCATCAGTTCATATAAGTCTCTCCAGGCCTTTCTGAAATCATCCTGCTGATCATTTCTTACAGAACAATAATATTCCAGAATATTCATATACCACAATTTATCTAGCCATTCTTCAATTGATGGGCATCCACTCAGTTTCCAGTTTCTTGCCACTACAAAAAGGGCTGCCACAAACATTTTTTGCACATGTGAGACCCTTTCCCTTCTTTAAGATCTCTTTGGGATTCAGACCCAGTAGAGACACTTCTGGATCAAAGAGTATGCACAGTTTGATAACCTTTTGGGCACAGTTCCAAATTGCTCTCTAGAATGGTTGTATGTGTTCACAATTCCACCAACAATGTATTGGTGTCCCTGTTTTCCCACATCCTCTCCAACATTCATCATTATCTTTTCCTGTCATTTTAGTCAATCTAGGAGGTATGTAGTGGTATCTCAGAGTTTTCTTAATTTGCATTTCACTCATCAATAATGATTTAGAACACCTTTTCATATGACTAGAAATGGTTTTAATTTCTTCATCTGAAAATTGCCTGTTCGTATCTTTGACCATTTATCAATTGGAGAATGGCTTAAACTAAAATTGTTTTGCATTACATTTGAATATATTTTCTACTTACGTGCCTGTCTATATGCTATATTCTGCTTCTCACCCACCCCCAATAGAAGGTAAGCCCCCCAAAAAAGAAATGTTGCATTTTTGTCTCTGTATCTCTTATATCCCTTTGCATGGTGCCTTGATAGATTGATCATTAAGTCTGGCAGGAATTTGTGCCTCTTCATTCTCCTCTAGCTGGGCTCCAAACCTGTGATGTCTTTCCTAAAATAGGATGACCAGAACTGAACACAATAATTCAAAAGTAGTCTGCCTGTGAGACTATACAGCAGGATTTAAGTTTTTCCTTCACGTTAAATACTTTGCACATATTCATGTAGCTGAAGATTGTGTTGGTCTTTTTTTGATTGCCATGTTATATCAATGTCTTGTTTGCAATACATTAAAACTCCCAGATAGTTTTCATCAGAACTATTCTTAGGCCAGAGTTCGTAAATTTTAGACTGCAAGGGATTTCAAAGGCCACTTGGTTCAATTCCCTCATTTTACAGGTAAAGAAACTGAGACCACAGGTTGTGACTTATTCAATGGTGACCATAACTCGAGACTGACTTGTCCAAAGGTCAAGCGTAGTAGAGTAGTATAAATGCAAGTGGTAGGTATTGAAACCAGATCCTTTGACTCCAGAGTCACTGTGCCTTTGACTTTGTCTAACCTTACTGATTCTTTAAAGGTAAGTCTTTATATTTGTCCATATATATGATCTGATCTTATTAAATCTGGTCATTTTCTAACTATCAAGAACTCTTTGGATCCTGATGTTATCTGCCATGTTAGTTAATCCTCCCAGCTTAGTATCATCTGGATGTTTAACATCTATGCCTTCCTCCAAGCCATTGCAAAAAATATTAAAGAAATCAGGACAAAGGATAAAACCCTACTTGACACTTCAGTGAATCATTTTCTTTTTAAGTTGACATTAATCCGTTAATCACTTCTTTTTGCATCTCATCGTTCAAACATTTCCCAAATCCATTCTACTATTATTCTTTCTTCATCTCTCAATCTTCTTCAGAGGGATACTGTGAAAAACTTTTAAAATACCTCAGGTGCCCCCTAGCTACAATATTCTTCTCATCTAGTAACCTAATAAAAAAGAATATGATTTTATTTTGGCATGAATCCATTTATCTTCTATTGTTCTCTCATTTGGAGATAACCCCTCCCTTTCACTATCATTTTTCAAGGATCACTGAGAGTTTTTTGGCAATCATATTTGCTGGGATATAGGTTCACATGAGCATAAGCATGAGAACTTGGGTTCATTGATGATCCTTCAGAGTTTTTTTTTCTTAGCTCATTTCTTAGTGATTCTCAGCCAAAACAGAGTCTTTAGATATAGTCCCTACTTTTCTTGTGCATCAGAAAAATGGGTGTTTTCTTAATTGGAATTTTAAGAATATCCTGCCACTCTTCTTGAGCCAATTTCCCCTTTTCTCTGAACTCTCTGAAATATATTTTCCCCAAACCAATGTGTATATCAAAACAGATTTCCTTCCTTATCCATCATGAACTCTGGGATAGTTAGGTCATTTCTTCCCAAGGTTCCTATCATTTCTGCCTTGGCAAACACTTCCTGCTTGTTCATTAGAATCCAGTCCAGAGTACCAGCTCCTCTCATCACTTCTGCCTTCAGCAAAAATGAAATTATCAACAAGACATGTCCCCAAAAATGTGTCTGCTGCTCTGCTTTTAGCAGACAGACATCCAGACAATGTCCTTCATTACCCTTCTGCCCTTTCTAAGTGCCACCTTTGTGTTTTCCACCAAGAACTCATCAATCCATTTCCTCCTTCTAGTTGAGTATTATGTAATGCACTCCCACCATACTATCTCTATTTCTCCCTCCTTTGAATCTTGTCCAAATACTTTGATGATTCCTTCATTTGTTTGGCTTTGTTCTTGAACTGACTCTGTAATGGCTTATAGGGTAGGAGAAAGGAGGTGCTTATAGAAGAAAAGGTGGATCTGGGGCTCAAAAAGAACTGGGTTTAAGAATGAGCTAGACTTGATAATATCTGGGCAAATAGCCAGCTAATAATCAATTGAAGATGAGAGAAGTGACCATAGAGGTAAGCTCTTAGAGGAAACAGGAGGGTGTAAAACCAAGGATAAAAGCAAAAAATCTTGAAAGGGAGAAGGACTGACTCTTCCTCTGAGACAGGAGTGAGTGAAAAACAATATAAAGAGAGTTTGATGTGGAAAAGTAGAGATAAGAGTTCTGAATTAATGATCTCTTTTTTCTGTTAAGGAGAAGATAAAGTTTTCTGCTAAGGGATAGGAGGGGAGAGGTAATAAAAATATATGGCTTAAGGAAAGACAACACAGTTTAAGGGAAAGTTCACTAAATGTGGATCAGATAATTGGGACTCAAATCCTTCATCTTCAAAATAAGGAGATGGGCTAGGTAATCTCCAAGGTCCCTTTCAACTCTTCATTCCATTCTACAGTAGATAAGTCAGGACTCCAGAAATGTCATTTGGGTAAATCATAGAAAAGACTGAACCTGAGATCTCCCAATCAGACATAGAACCCTTTTGGAATGTGATGTTGTGCCTCTAATTTCATCACATCTGTATCATCCGGGAATCTCCACGGAGATCATTAAACTACCATCACCAAGTTTTATTTTGCTTATCCTTCATCTATCAGCTTTATCCCTTGTTCAGAGCTGTCTCAGAAATAGATTCAGAGGTCTGCCCTAAGCGCTATGCAATTGAATTCAATTCAACATTCGTTAAGCACTTACAATGTACTTAGCACTATATTTTGCAAAGAGTTAGAAAGTTTAGGTCAAAGTAACCTGTCTCAGATTTCGTAGAATCTAGAACTAGAAAGATGCTTGGAGATCATCTCTTCCAATATCCTCATTTTCTAGATGAAGAAACTTGAGACACACAGAGGTTAAATGGCTTCTTCCTGAGATGGCAGAACTGAAACTCAATCCCAGATCTTCATTCTCCAAGTTTCAATTAATTTTTTCTTATGTACTCTGTATTAAAAATAAAGTGTATATTAAAAAACCAAAAATACATTTCTCTTTCAGCCAGCCTCCATCCCAATTATTGGTTTCAAAGGAAACATTCATCTACCACCCTCAGACAACTTTAGATTATGACCCATAATCATTGTGCTGAAAGCAAATTGACTTGTCAGAAGACATTAGCCAAACAACAATCTTAAATTTGCCCTCACAAAATCCTCAGGAAAATCTTAGAATAACTAAAGTTAGATTTATTCCTTTAAGCAAGATTTAAATTGTCAGCTTCCCAGCCGCATTTGTTGTTGACATTGTAGTCTTTTTCTCACAGCCTGATTTGACTTCAATGTTTGTCAGAAAGTAACAAGAGCTCAAAGGATTCCTCATTTGTGCTAATGATAGTTTGGGAGTCAGAAGGCATGAGTTTTGTTGATAGTTAGCTAGCTGGATGGATGGAAGATGAGATACCGACAGACAGACAGACAGACACAGAGGCAGAGAGAGACAGAGACAGACTTAGAAGGAGTGAGGGAAAGGGAGAGAAACAAAGAGAGAGGCAAGAAGAGAAGGGGGAGGAAAAGAGAGAGTGAGAGACAGAGAGAAACAGAGAAAGAACATAGATCTCTCTATAAATAGATAGACAGACAGACAGATGGCCAGAAAGGATAGATAGATAGGTAGATAGATGGACAGAGAGATAGACAGATAGGTGGACAGAAAGGATAGTTAGGTAAGTAGATAGATAAGATTGATAGATTTATTAAGTGATTATCATATGCCAGATACTGGGTTATCCATCATCTAAGGACAAGCTAGTGAGACAGTCCCTGAACTCAAGAAACCTACATTCTAATGGGAAGGAACATCATTAATGGGAGAGGAGGGAATAGCAAGGGAGAAGATGAATGTGCATCATTATATAGGGAGTAGAGGTCTGAACTCCTGACCAAAAAAAAAAAAGGCAGAAAGCTTAGAGCCAGGGCAGAAGACAAGATTACTCAGGGAGCAAGATGAAGTGATATCCAGAAAGCAGGCGTGACAAAGACCAGCTTTCTTAGGGTTATCACAGCATTTTAGAATGGGAAGCAACCTCAGAGTTCCAGGCTAGAGTTAAACAAAAATTCTCTCTAGAACACATTGGAAAGGTCAAGCAGTCTTCCTTGAAGACCTCCAGATTTGCCTCTTTGCCAGTTCCACACATTACTCCCCAGAGCCAAGAAGAATAAATCTACCCACTTTCCCCTCTAATAGCCTTTCAAATATCTCAAGCCATTTATCATATTCTCCTCCCCCCCAATCCCTGTGCTACCCATTCCTGTTTCCTTCACTTTGTCTTCATGTGGCATAAATCGAAGCTTTTCATCATCCTGGTTGTTCTTCTCTGAAATCTTCAGTTTATTAATGCTCTTGCTAAAAAAGAACCATATCCTTCAGATGTGTCCATTCCAATAAGATGTTCACTCCCTTTTTCCTGGAAACTGTGCCTCTGTTCAGGCAGCCTAGCATTGCCCTAGCTGCCAACTGTCACGTGTTTGGCTCGTATCAGCCTTGTAGTTCATTAAAATATTTTTTAGACAAATTGCTTGTGACCTTTGACAAATCATTCTACCCCTTTAAACATCAATTTCTTCATCTGTAGAATAGAGACGTTAGAGTAGCCAAGGGCCTGCAAACTACAGCCTGCAGACCAAATCAGGTCCAGTTGTCTATTTCTGTAAGGTCCTGCAGCTAAGAATGAGTTTTACACTTTTTATAGGAAAGTCTGAAGACCGTGGGTCAGATTTGTCTGTGGGCTGTAGTTTGCTGATGTCTAGACTAATGGATCTTTAAGGTCCTTCCCAGTTCTGACATCTTATAATGGCACTTTCCAAAGTTTTGCTGAGAAGTTGTAGTAAAATAATATTTCTCACAATTTCAACAAGAACTCTATGAAAGATTTACATGGACTGATGTTGCATGAAGAAAACAGAACCAGGAGAACATTGTCCATGGTAAGAGCAACATTGGGCAATGATCAACTTTGATAGAGTATTCTCATCAGCAATGCAATGATCTAAGACAATTCCAAAAGATTCATAATAGAAAATGCTACATCCACATCCACAGAAAGACCTATGGAGACTGAATGCTGAGCAAAGCATACTATTTTCACTTTGGGGTTGTTTTTTCTTCCTCGTGGTTTTGCCCATTTGTTCTGATTCTTCTTTCACAATATGATTAATGTGAAAATAGGTTTAATATTATTGTACGCCTATATCAGATTGACTGTCATTTTGGGGAGGGAGAAAAAATGGAAATCAAAATCCTATAAAAGTAAATGTCAAAAACTAATAAAAATTATTTTATATTATAAATATAATTATATAAATTATAGATACACAATATAATAGCATTTCCTAAATGAATTTTTTTTATTAAGCCTAGATCATTTAATTAATAGAGATAATGACTGGGACTTGTGATTTCATTGATGCAAGGAATTTCCAAGTTTAAAAAATCTCTTTTACCAATATAAATTAACACCTTTTTCTGCAACTTATAGCTTTAAAAACTGCCTACAGCCCTTGGGGGTTAAGTACATTGGTCATACACACCATATGTTCCAGAAGTCTAAGACTTCCCACCTTCGAGACTGGCTCTCTACCCACTACACCAATTTTTTTTTAATTTCCTTTTGCCTTTGAGTTTACTATTTCATGCATTCAATGGAAGGAGCATTGCTAGCAGTAAAAAAGACCACACTACTTCCCTTTTGATCTGGACTTGTATTTTCATTAATAGAGAAACTCCTGGGGAAGGGTTAGACAGTCAATATGTGTCAGAGGTCCGTGCTTTATCCACAATCCTATGGTGCTTTTCTGTTAGAAAGGAATTATAGCTTGTCCCATGACATGAACACACACATAAGCAGAATGAATAGAACCAGTTCATATCAAAGAATCTTCTTTTTCTTTCCCTCTGTTAAAGTCACAAATAGTTTCCTCACAAATTAGTCCCAACAAACTTTTATTGCTTCCTGACCCAGTGCACCCAGATGCTAAGAACATTCTCTAGGAGGAGAGTGATAAGAAAAAAATCCTGTATCACTCCAAAAGGACCACTGCCAAGAACATTGTATTGTATTTCTGTGTGAAGTAAATGTTCCTTCTAATTTGATAAAAACTTGAATAATAGTGACTTGCAGGACTTGTCTGTTCCTGAATATTTAAACACTTAAAATATAAAAATTGGAGCATATCCCAGGACCTTCTTGGCTTTGAAAAGTTTTGAGGTCCTACCCCCTCCTCCTCAGGGCCTGTTAAACCATTTTGCCCCTTCCAATGGTTCAATGCAGTGGAACTTTCATTTTATTTGATGATGAGTAATAAGCACAAGTTGAACTTTCAGGATTGACTTAGGATACAAAAACTCCCTAGATTGAAGGACCCTCCATTTCAACTTTTGGCTACAGGTGATAATGCCTTGGAAAGGTTCCTCCCTGAAAAGATACCAGCTTTCTCTGAAACAAGAAGCTAAAAACAAAAACTGGACATCATTGGATATTCCTCTGCAGTAAATGCCAAATAAAACTTTCATGCAAATTAAATAATGTCATACATCTTGATTATTCTGTCCTTCAACATTCTCTTATTTCAGTCAGACCATTTTCACTTACAGAAGTCTCTGAGTTTTAGAGAAGGCTAGCTAGTCTGTTGAAGGAAAGAGAGAATGAAACAAGCATTAATTAAGTATCCCCTATGTGCTAGACACATGATAAGTGCTTGACAACTGTACTCTGATCATCAAAATAAACTCCAAAGGTACAGGCTATTACTATTCCCATCCTACAGTTGAGGAAACTAAATCAGACAGAAGTTAAGTGATTTGCCTAGAGTTACTCAGCTGGTAAGCATCCAAGGCTATATTTGAACTCAGGTGTGGACTCCAGATCCTATTCTCCATCCCCTACACAACTTAGCTATCCTATTCTTACCTCAGAAGTATACACTATGAGGACTCTACTCCTTTATCCAGCCAGTGGGATGCAGTGCATGGATGGAAAGTCTCAAAATCTTTCTCCAATTAGAAATGTTTTTATTTCATTCCCTGCTCTGATATTTTTATTATAAATTAATTAAAATTAAAATATATAATAATAAATAAAAAGGGAGTTTTTAAAGTATTAGTCAATTAGAAGATAGTATGTTTTTTTACTACCCAATGCTGCAGTTTGTATTCAAACCATAAATACCTGTCACAAAGACATTTATAGGAGCTGAAACTCCTCTTCCCCCTACTCAGTTGCATATTTTTTTTATTTTTAAATTTTTATTATAGCTTTTTATTGACAGAACATATGCCTGGGTAATTTATCCTTTGCATTACTTCTGTTCTGATTTTTCCCCTCCCTTCCTCTACCCCCTCCCCTAAATGGCAAGTAGACTTATACATCTTAATTATGTTATAGTATATGCTAGATACAATATATGTTTGCAAGAACCGAACAGTTCTCTTGTTTCACAGGAAGAATTGGATTCACAAGGTAAAAATAACATAGGAAGAAAAACAAAAATGCAAACAGTTTACACTCATTTCCCAGTGTTCCTTCTCTGGGTGTAGCTGATTCTGTCCATCCTTGATCAATTGGAACTGAATAGATCTTCTCTTTGTCAAAGAAATCCACTTCCATCAGAATACATCCTCATACAGTATTGTTGTTGAAGTATATAATGATCTCCTGGTTCTGCTCATTTCACTCAGCATCAGTTCGTGTAAGTCTCGCCAGTCCTCTCTGTATTCATCCTGCTGGTCATTTCTTACAGAACAATAATATTACATAACTTTCATATACCACAATTTACCCAGCCATTCTCCAATTGTTGGGCAAACATTCATTTTCCAGTTTCTAGCCACTACAAACAGGGCTGCCACAAACATTCTGGCACATACAGGTCCCTTTCCCTTCTTTAGTATTTCTTTGGGATATAAGCCCAATAGAAACACTGCTGGATCAAAGGGTATACACAGTTTGATCACTTTTTGGGCATAATTCCAGATTGTTCTCCAGAATGGTTGGGTTCGTTCACAACTCCACCAACAATGCATCCAGTGTCCCAGTTTTTCCACATTCCCTCCAACATTCATCATTATTTTTTCCTGTCACCTTAGCCAATCTGACAGCTGTGTAGTGATATCTCAGAGTTGTCTTAATTTGCATTTCTCTGATCAATAGTGATTTGGAACACTCTTTCATATGAGTGGAAATAGTTTCAGTTTCTTCATCTGAAACTTGTCTGTTCATATCCTTTGACCATTTATCGATTGGAGAATGGCTTGATTTCTTATAAATTAGAGTCAATTCTCTATGTATTTTGGAAGTGAGGCCTTTATCAGAACCTTTATCAACTGCATATTTAACTTGACATGCCTCAGTTCCTAAGTTCATTTGCTTTTTAGACACTTCTCCTAAAAGTCCTGATTTGATTTACATTGGCAATGAATAAATATAGAAACGTGAAAAACAGTTAGGAATCCCATCTCCCCTACTTCATCAGATAAATTCATTTATCCATTTAGCATAGTGCATATGCAAGAACAAGGTATGAGTTGGTTAATAAGAAGGGTGAAATGTTATTTTTTATTAAAAAAAAAAAAAGAACTGTTTCATATCCCATCCGAACAAATGTCAGCTGATAACATGAGAATGGGGCTTTTATGGGAATACAAAGAACATTCTGTATCTGTCTTTTCCCACCCACATGAAGAAATTATCAGGTCAAAAAGCTGATGACATCAGAGTTGAGGAGCATTTTAATCCCAGCTGGAGGCAGCCTTCCTATCTGGTCTCAAACCCTTTGCCTTTGGGGTCTTCCTGTGACAAATTATGGAAAAGGTCACCTCTGTATGTGGCCAAAATAATAATATTTCTAATGTTAATGTTTTTATATGCTTCTTATCTTTGTATTTGAGATAGAAACAGTTCTAGGATGCACTGTTATTGTTCATTTATGTTTAATGTCGGACAAACTTTTGAGCAGATGAGCAAAGTAACTTTTTAAAATGGGAATGACAGTGTTAGAATGCAAGTTTATTTTCTGTAGTCTTCTTGAAAGCATCTTTGGGATGACTCCAATAGGCGATAGGACAAGAGGATCAGCACTTCTTCCTGTTCCCATATGATTTGATTTTTTCCCATTAGGTCTCTATATTTGGAAAACTTCATCCCGGAGAGCTTGGATATTATAAGTATTTTATATAGCAATATCTATTTAAGGTTCTGTTCAATCTTGGTGGCTCAATGTTACATCTAAATAATCATGGGTGATTGTTATGTCTATAATTATGCTCCAGTTCTACTATCATTTATTTTCAAGGATATTGGGGGAGATTCTATCTGTAATATAGGAATTTTCTGCCTGTTAATTTATGAAGAAGAATGAGTTTGGGATGCATAATTCTGGATGATTTTTGTCTTTCTAGGTATTCAGCAAATGCTAATTGTTGAGCTTCAAAGTGATGTTATAGTTTCTACCATTTATTTTTGTTGATCTATAAATGCAGAGATAGTTAAGTGGATAGAATCAGGACTTGAATTCAAATTCCCTTCAGACTCTTACTAGTTGTGTGACATAGGAATAATCACTTAAAACTAGCTGTAAATTGGAAATAACCCAGCACCTATCTTCTAGAGCTGTTGTGAGGATCCAATGAAATGATATTTCTAAAATGCTAAGCATAATCCCTGGCACATATTAAGAATAATATAGAGGCAGCTAGATGGCACAGTGGATAGAGCACCGGCCCTGAAGTCAGAAGACCTGTGTTCAAATCCAGCCACAGACTGTGTGACCCTGGGCAAGTCACTTAACCCCCCAATTGCCTCAGGAAAAAAAATAACATAAATGTTAGCTATTATTAAATCAGGGACATTTGAGGATGAATTTTCTGCAGTTTCTGGTTAACAATAAATGTTCGTGTGTTGTTATTAGGAATCTGTCTGTGTCTATAAACAAATCTGTTTGATTCAGCTACTTATTTGACACATTTTTCCTGACATATTGTTGGATGAGTTCCTGTGAATGTCCCAGAAAACACTTTGGTTTCCATTTCTAAAACTTAACTGTTTCATAGGCTCCATCTTGTGGTAAATCAATATGACTTACATTTTATAAGTAGACAGCTATTATCAGCCTTTATCATTGTTCTGTAAAGTGATACCTATCTATTTGGAAAGCATTTCTATAAAATTTTAAACTGACATATAACCTGAGGATATCTCTCAATGCTCTTCCTCATTTTTGATGAACAAATGTTTGTCTTTCTATAGCCATCTTAGGTAGTTAGGAGTTCTCTATTTTTATCTAAACTTTGTTTGAATACTTTCAGATTTTTCTTTTTTTTTTTTTCTCTCCCTCCACTCCTGGGGGTGAAGGGGAAAATTTGTAACAAGTATGTATCATCAAGAAAAACAAATTTTCATGTTGAATATCTTATTGGATGTTCTCTAAATCTGTTATTTTTAATGTTATTATTCCAGTGGACATTAAGACTCATATTAAAAACATGTTCTATTGGCTTCAAGATGCTAATGAGTCTCTTGATATAAACAGCCATAATCATGTGCTTAATAACTTTGTGATCAGTATGATCACATCTGGAGAAGATCAAGATATTTGTAAATATAACTTTTATCTATTGATTCTATTTGACCTCATGATTCAAGTTCAATGTCTTGAATTTCTATTCTTCCATAACTGACTACATAGGCTGAGTGTTTTACAATCATTTATTAAAATTACTATCTTGGTCTCATCTTTTTGTTATTGTTGTTGGGGTTCACATAGAATGGACCTGAAACAAGTTGCCATTTTGCTCTTTTTCTTTTGTGTTTAATATTTTACATACTATTGCACGATGGATTAAATTTAGTTGAATAAAAGTATCAGGAAAAATATCATTATTGGCTTATGATATTTTCTGAAATTAGCATAACAACAAATGTATCTTAGACTGTTCTCCCATGATTTTGCTCTCCTCTGATGGATCTCTATATTTTGAAAGCTATTTGTTCCATATAGTTGGAAACTGAATATTTGACTCTGTCATCCATCATCATCGTCATCATCAGCATCATCATCCTCATCAGCTTTCTCTAGTGCTCTATTCTTCCCATATTGACCCCTCTAGCAACACAGATCATCAAATGCTCTACAACTTAAAGTCTTAGAAAGTTGTTTCAGTAACAATTATTATTATAACTATGATTTTCTACTATCCAGTGACTCTGATCTCCTTACTGTTCCTTGCATAAGACACATCATTTCCACACTGTGGGTATTTTCATTGGCTGTTCTCCTATACTTGGAACACTCTGCCTCTTGGTTTCCTTGGTTTCTTCAAGTCCCAGCTAACATCTGTCCTTGTATAGAAACCTTTTCAAATCCCCCATAATTTTAGTGACTTCCCTCTGTTGATTATTTCCAATTTATGTTGATAGCATTGGTTTGTCATAGTTCTTTTCATGGTATTTCCCCCTTAAACTGTAAGATCCTTGAACTCAGAAACTATCTTTTGCCTTTTTTTTAAGCATTGTGTGTATGATCTTGGAAAAATTATTTAACCAATTCTGGGTCTTAATATTTTCTCCTGTAAAATGAGGGGATTAAT
The DNA here is from genome assembly GCF_016432865.1 of Antechinus flavipes. Taxonomy (NCBI): domain Eukaryota; kingdom Metazoa; phylum Chordata; class Mammalia; order Dasyuromorphia; family Dasyuridae; genus Antechinus; species Antechinus flavipes. Next base: position 37,134,972 of record NC_067403.1, on the reverse strand, counting down.
TAGCTGGTATTTGAGGTCTCTTCTACGATACTATCCTCATTTTTTAAAAAACTGCCACTTGGGTATACGAGTGGAAAAAGATTGAAAATAAAAAGAGGAATAAAAGCAAAGAGAGTCCACAAAAGTAATGTCACTTTAAATTCTGGGACCCCAAAAGAAATTTTGACAAAAGTCTTCTTTTCTGAAAGAACATATCCTAGAGAAGGAAATTACGTTATTTATAACAGTATCTTTTCCATTCTGGCCTCTAAAAAGTTCCCATTTTAATATACCAGTTATTCCCTTTTTCAACCTTATCTAAATTAAGGGTTACAAAATCATAAATTTGAAATTTGAAAGAGATAATAGATGATCTAGACCAACCCCTTCATTTTAAAGATAAGAAAAGTGAAGCTTAGAGAAATTAAATTATTTCTTCATGGTCACATACATAGTATGTAGAAAAGTCTAGACCTAACTCTTATCCTTTATCTTCAGACTCAAAAAAAAAGGAAAAGAAAGGAGGAGACATTACTAAAAACCCTCTCCAGACTTCTTTTTTTCTTCTCTGTCCCAAAAAGTGGAAATAAGGGTAAGGAAGGGAATGAAGGGATGAACTAAGGCAATATCAGAATTCAGTCTGGGAGAGGGTGCTTTGTCAAAGAAAAAATCCACCTAAACTTTATGCAAGGATTTGTTGTCCCTGATTCTCACAGCAAAGTAGGACTTTTCACTAAATCAGATTTCGAAAGTACTTTTGAAGATCACCAAAAAGCATTTTTCTTCTTTTGGGTCAACCTGTTTTTATGTAGAGATGCCTGATTCTATCTTTCTTTTTTCTACAATAAAAATCTATTTGTTTATTTTTAATCTACAAATTATTTTTTCCTCAATTACATGTAAAAACAATGTTTAAGATTTATTTTTTAAAAAAGCTTAGAGTTCCTTTATGCTCAAAGGGCGATCAACCTGCACTTATACCTTTTGACCCAACAAAACCATTACTAGGTCTATATCCCAGAGATCATAAAAAGGGGAAAAGACCTGAACATGCAAAAATATTTTTATCAACCCTTTTCATGATAGCAAAATATTAGGAAAATGGCTAAACAAGCAGGTATATGAATATAATGGAATGCTATTCTGCAATAAGAAATGACATGCCGGCAGATTGTAAAAACTGAAAAGACTTGCACAAATTGATGGAAAGTGAAATAAATGAGCAGAACCAGGAAAACACTGTACTATCAGCAATGTTGTGTGATTATCAGCGATTACTGACTCAACTCTTCTCAGTGACTCTTCTCAAAGAACTCACTAAAAAAAAATTCTAGCCACATCAAAGAACTGATGGACTCTGAATACAAATTGAAGCATATTTTCCCACTTTATTCTTTCTTGTTTTTTATCTGTATCTTCTTTCACAATTCTGATTAATATGGAAATGTTTTACCTGATAGCAAATGTATAAAGTAGATTTAAATGTCTACTATCTTCAGAAAAGAAGAGGGAAGGGATGAGGAGGAGGAATTTTGAAACTCAAAATCTTGTAAAATGAATGTTAAAATTTTTCTTGATATGTTACGGGGAGAAAAAAATGCTAATAATAACTTACTTAGAAAAAAAGTGTAATCCTATGAGAGGTAGGAGTGAGTTGGGGAGGAAGAATGAACTTTTAATGGAGTAGAGGACTTCCAGGCAATCCTGATAGAAAGATCAGAATTGCAGACATCTTGAAGTGCAAATATAGTAGTCACACGAAGTGTAAAAAGGTAAAACATAGCAAACAATTATAAGGGATTAAATAAGGATAAACTGCTTACATTCTAATATAGAGAGATGATATATGTGTTCCCTCAGAACCATAACGTCACCAGGGATCATAGGGAATCTAATCAAAGGACTAACCAAACTAAATTGTTCATTTGTGTTTTGATGATCAAAAAAAAAAAAAATAGAATGGGAGAGAGAAAAAGAGGGAAAGAAGAAAAAGGAAGGATAAGGAAAATTATCTTACATAATAGGGGTAAAAAAGTAGAAATTTAATCAACAAGGAGGGTTAGAAAAATGGGTAACACTTGAATCTCACTCTCATCTGAACTAAAGAAAGAATGCATGCATACATACATATATAAACATATACACACAAAATTGCATAAAAAGATACATTTCACTCAGCAGGGAAATGAAAGGAAAGGAAGAGGAAAAAGTAGGGAGGTAAGGGATTCAATAGGGATTCAGTCCTAAGCCAAAATAAATTCAAAATAAAATGTACAAACATATTTTCAGCAGCTGTTTTTGTGGTATCAAAGAACTAGAAACTGAGAGGATGTCTATCATTTGGGGAATGGCTGAACAAATGGTATATAAATTTGATGGAATATTACTATGGTATCAGAAATTACTACAGGGACAGTTTCAGAATAATCTGGAAAGACTTTTATGATCTGATGCAGAATAAAGTGAGCAAAACTAAGAAAATAATTCACCCAATACCAACAATCTTATAAAGACAAACAACTTTAAAAGATTTAGGAATAACCAGTCATAATTTTGAAGACCCTTGATGAAGCCCATCTCCTGAGAGAGAAATGATGTTCTCAGTGCAGATTGAGACAATTTTCGAAGATGATCAGTGTGGGGATTTGTTTTGTTTGACATATGTACATGGTACACATGTTTGTAACAGGGGTTTTGTTTTTCTTTCTTTTTCAGTTGTGGGGCATGTAAAATGGAAGGAAGATGAATTTTTTTGTTGATTGAAAAAATAATATTCAATTTTAAGAAATATTCTAGTGAAGGAGATTTTACAGCCAACCCAGATGCTACATTGAGCGCTGAGAAGACAGATATGAATGGAATCCAAAGAGGAAGTAAGTTTAGGGAACTGTGTTTCCTTAAGGGATCTCCCCAGTTCTTTGTTGTAAATTTCCAAGTGGATTCTGGATATCTTAATGGAAAGGTTGTGGAAGGAATTCAGCTGTGGGTTGACCTCTCTGAGGTCTTTTTTAATGATAATATTCCACTCTAAATATTTGCCAACTTGTGTTCAAAATATCATTAAGTAGGGGGGTTGATTTTTGATGACAGTTTGCTTAATTTTTTTTTCTTTATAGAATGCAAAGATAACCTAACAGAAAATTCATAATTCTGAAATCCTCTCCGAATAGAAAGTAACTTCTCTCGTTTCCCACTCTGCTTCATTCATTTTGCTTTTTTTAAGCTTCTCTACCATACCCCCCAAAACCTTATTATTGGGAAAACCCATCATCCTGAAAGATCCAATCAGAATTAATACTCAAGTCTTCAGCAGTACCCTCTACTCATCAAATTGGACACAAGAGATGTGAACTCCTCAGCCTTCATTAAGTAAGAAAGCACATCTATTTCTCACCCAGATGCACTCATTTTGCATTTCTTTAATTTTTCTACCATGACCTTGTGCTGGGTATTTTCCCCACTTTTTTTTCAGCCTTTTTTTTTTTTTTGTATGTTGCTTTCACCCATAAAATCATCAGCATCTTGAGGGTTCAAATTATCTTTTTCATACTTTTTTCCCCTCATCACTATGCTAAAACAACAAAGCACTTAATAAATCTTTATTGACTAAAAGTAACCTGAGAAAAGAAGCCTAGCATTGAAGATTAGAAATAGAAAATCAAGAAAGATCCAGGTTGTTCCTCCAGAATCATTCTGATCTCTCACAATGAGTATTTATATTTTCAAGTGACTTATTTTTTAGGTGAAAAGGAAGAATAACAGTGATTTATAAAGTTAACAAAGTTCTTCAGTTTTCTGAATGAACTTCTCTGTTGCAGAACTTTTGACTGTTTGACAAATATTCTGCAGGAAGCTGCATAAAAATTCATGGCAGGAAAAAAAGTGTTTCTTGATATCCACTCAGGTCCTGAAAAGTGTGGAGCTGGCAAGCTTCCCCAGAACTCAAAAGGTTATTAATACAAACTTACACTAAGTCAATCATTTGCTTCCAAATATTATAAACCTACATTTTTTCACTTGAGCTTGAACTAAATTTGGAGACTCAGACTACAGAAATTCAAAAGAAGGCTCACATAGGAAACAAAAGACCTACTAAGGATATTTTATAAATAAATATTGGGAAATGCCCAAGGAAACTATTAGTTTAGGATAAAAAAAAAGATTATGTTAAGCATTTAGCTCATTTTATTATATCCGAAATGTCATTATGTCTTGAATTCTAATATTTACAAAGTATCTGTGCATTGAATTATAGAAAGGGGATATTTTGAGGAACAAATTTATTGAGGGAAGGAAACATTTCATTTTGATTTTTCTTTATCTTCAATACTTAGTCCAGTGCCTTGCACATAGGTGGCAGATAAAGCTTGATTACTGCTTATTAAAATGCATAGTAAAATTTTAAAGCTTCCCAGTCATAAATCTTTCACTGATATAGTGTGCCATCTCTAGCTGCAGAACACTTTGCAAGGGACCCTGTGGTATAAAAGAAAAGAACCTAACTGAATGGATGTCCATTCCTAGAGGGGGCTGGGATGCAATAGCCAAAGCATCCTAGTTGCATCCGGAGGTTACTCTCTGAGCTGCCAAGCCAAAAAATCTTCAGGCACTACTATTTAACTCAACCTGTCATAGCATATTTTTTTGCTATCACAAAGGAGTTCAGTGTGTTCATTCCCCCAAGATTGGATGTTAGAGTCACTGTACTACTTCCCCTGTCTTTCTCCTTCCCATCAGTCCTGAAGGTCAAGTGCTATATTTATGTCAAAAATCCAGGAGGGAAGCAAGAGGACACAGGAAACAGATATTGGTGATCCAGAAGCAAAAACAGGAAGAGTAAGAGGAGCCTCCAGGACTGAATGTGCAATAGACAAACTCAGCAGGTATAGAAAAGAAAGAAGGAAAGAAAACATACATCTAACCCCTCTGACAGAGCCACATTGTAATCCCTGGGAAGCAGCAATTGCTCAGTAATAGTTCTGTCACTATTCTCTTTCCAAAAAAAGAGCCAGCCATTCCACTAGGAGCTCCGGGTCGGGAACCCCTGAGCCATCAAATTATTTTTCTACACAGGTGTCACCGCATTTTTGCTTGCCTGGTGTGCTCCCAGATGTTCCCTTTTGGCTCGGGAACCAATTCCTTTCCCTCCACAGAGATTTCCATTTTGATTCAGGCTTTCAAGTTGTGCCTCCTATCTATCTCCCCCCTGCGTAGCCTCCTTGTTTGTTGTCTTCCATTTCAGTAGCAAGATCCTTGGCCAAGAGAAGCACCCAAGAGGTGCCAATGAAAACAGTATGGTTTGAGTAACCCAATTTTCTGCATCTCTCCCTCAGCTTGCAGCCAGCAAAAAAAGGATTGGCTAATTCCCACTGCTCCGCCCTTGACAATGATATCTGATATGTGGATCCTGATAGGGATGTCATGTCATGGATCGTGTGCTAAGGCAGAGGAAGACTTTTAAACTACATGTGCTTGTTGCTTCATCTTGTTTTCCTTTCCATTGCTTTTTCCAGCTTTTACCCCCTCAGTTCATCCATTCTAGAAAGTATTTCTGATTTGGGGGGAGGGAGGGATTTACAGGAGGAAAAGCATTGGGTTTAGAATCTGAGGAGGAAATGGGTTTGAATTTTAACTGTGGTTGCTAACAGTTGTGTGACTTTGGACAAGTCAACACATATCTCTAAGTTTCAGTTTCCTCATCTGTGCAATTAAGATCATTGGACCAAATGGCCTCTGAGGTCGCTTCTCTGGCTCTAAATCTGATGCTGTGATTTTATAGGATCCTCAAGTTCTGTGAAATAAATGTGATGTGGAGAATATAAAAAGTCTTAGGATTTGAGGTCAAATCCAAGCCCTCATACTTACAGAAGAATGACATTGAGTGAATCCCTTTGGTCTTCAATTTTTTCCTCTGAGGTCCCTTCCAGCTCTAAATCTATGATCTGTAATTGTAACTTTGGGGAAAAGTGAATCTTTCAATGACCTCAATAAACTGGGTCTCTAAAACTCATTTTCCGGATTTCAAACCCAACCTCAGACATTTCCTAGCTGTTTGACTCTGGGTAAGTCACTTCACCCTATTTACTGCAGCTTCTTCATCTGTAAAATGAGTGGGAGAAAGAAATGGCAAACAGCTCCAGTAGAGTTGCCAAAATCAAAAATAATCTAATGGGATCATGAGGAGTTGGACATAACTGAAATGAATGAACAAGAAGAAACTGCTGATGGAATCAATAAAACCTCAGCTAAATTGAATAAACACTAATCAGTGTACAAACACAATGTCCTAAACTAATAGGCCTTTACATGCATGGAATATAAGAAGGGCCATGGACATTACTCTGTAACACTCACCCCCTCTTAGATAAACCCATGGTAACAAAGTCACCCTCAGAGCCAAAGACTCCATCGCAGTAACTAATTCCACAACTGGGATCAGAAAAAGAACCCTTGTATCTGATGATTCATGGCATGCCCTGCCAGTAGAACAGAGAAGAACAGCCTTGCAAATATTGTCTAAAGTGTCAAGACATGTTCTACTGCCCTGGTGCAGGACAGCCTGGGTTTGAAGTGAATCCAGAAAAATTTTCGTTGGCTCCTCCACTTCACTGTAATTACACTGGTGGCATTTTTAGTATTTTGAATTACAGATGGCTTAAGAAAAAGTTCTCGCTATTTGTCCTTCAGCTACAGTGAGTTCCAGATGTGCCTTGTCAACAGAAAGATTTAGGGAAGGGGAAATCATAGGACTTGGACTCAAGGGCAGGATCTAAAAGCTTTATTTGGACTAATTTAAGGGTCACATAATACATGGCCTTGGAAAGAGTCTTTCTTTAATCCTGTGACCAAGAATTGATAGTCACACCATCTTGATAAATGCCAGGATACAGGTACTTTCTTCTAAGTGGTACCCATGTGACACATGTCTATGGGTAAGTAATGGGACAACTGGGAGAGGCCCTAAAATTCCACGTTTCTATTACGGATTCTATTAATACCAATCCTTACCTTCCCTAAGGCTCTCCTTTCCTTTAGGAGAAAGAAGCTAGATTTGTGGTGTCCCCTTTATAATATATTCTAGTTCCAAATAACAATATGGAATCATTCCACTTTGTTGTGATTTCCCCTCCTTGGGAAAGGGAAAGAAGCAAACATTTCTATAGTGTCTTGCCAGACATTGGTGCTACGTGCTTTACAAACATGATCTGGATTCGATTTTCCCAACCAACCTGGGAGGTAGGTGCTCTTGTTATTCCCATTTTATAATTGAAAAAATGGAAGCAGAAATTAAATGACCCTGGGCCCAGTGCTCTATTTATTTCCTACTGCCTTTACACCTTTACACCTATTGGCTTCTTTGTGAGGTTAAGGTCTGTGAACTACATAGAAAAGGTTGCCATCATCTCTCCACTACTAATTAAGCAGCAAATGAAAAACATTATCACCTGCTCCAGATCATCACATTTTCCCTTTCTTCCTTTGCACTAAAAGCAAATGTCTCTAGTGTCAAGTCATTAAGCATCTATTCCATACCAAGCTGCTCTGCTAAGGACTAGAGATGCAAAGAAAGGTAAAAAAAATAGCCCCTACTCTCAAAGAATTTACTATCTAATGGAGAAGACAATAGCCAAACAGCTATAAACAAACAAGATAAGAGATATACAAGATAAAATGGAAATTATCTCAGAGAGAAGGCTCTAGAATTAGGGAGAGCTGGGAAAGTTTTCTTATGTAGAGAAGCTAGGTGCTGGGGCCTCTGTAGAGAAGCTAGGTGCTGGGGCCTCTGCTCTGTATCTGTCTTTGAAGGTCTATGGCAGCCTGTGCTGCCCTCATTTCCCTGATGGTTGTATCTGACCTCCAGCGGAATCTTCCATCTTTATATAACTTGCCCTTGAATCCCAGCTGTACCAAACGGGAGAGCTTTGAGGGCTTCAACCAAGTGGAGTCATTGACCTTGTCTCTTTATTCTTTTACCTCATTATATTGGTTCGCCCAACTGAGCTTATCTGCTTTCCTTCATCCAGCTCTTGGCAAAACTGTTATTGTTCACTTTCTCTATTTTTCTACTCTTCAGACTGCTTTTATAAGGGAAACTCTACCTAGCTCTGTTTTTCACTGGTTCGTGGGGGACAGAGAAGAATGTTAGTCCTGGTGCTGGGCATCTCTTAACTTTGCCACTAGCTATGTAACTTTGGATAATTCATTTAATTTCTCTGAGTATAGATTTCTTCACATAGAGCATTGAAATATTACCAGCCCTGCCTCTCCCCCCTCCCATGGGATTGTTGGAAGGAAGGAAGGAAAAGAAGAAGAAGAAAGAAAGGAAAAGAAGAAGGAGGAGGAAGGAGGAGGAGGAGGAGGAGGGAGAAAGAGGAGGAGAAGAAAGAGGAGGGAGGAGGAAGAGAAGAAGAAAGAAGAAAGAGGAGGAGAATAAAGAAGGAGGAGGAGGAGGAGGAGGAGAAGAAGAAGAGGAAGAAGAAGGAGGAGGAGGAGGAGAACAAGATAAGAAGAACAAGAAGAAGAAGAACAAGAAGGAGAAGAAGAGGAAGAAGAAGAAGAGGAGGAGGAGAGATTAATATCTATAGATATCTGTACAACAGAGTTGCAAAAATCAAAAGAAGTTTAGATATCACTATCTTTAGATATCTACATTAATGATATATAATATAGATATATCTACATCATAATATATTATATAATAGTGTCTATAGATCTCATTATACAGATATAGTACATGTATATATCATAACACATATATCTATATAACGAGATCTAGGGATAGTATTATCAATCTATATCTACGCTGAAGTGTTTTGAAAGATATAAAGTTGTATATAAATGTAAGAGATTTTAATTTTTGCCAATATTATTATCCCAAGCTTCTTTTTCTTCCCCCAAACACCACTTTTCTTTCTATCACATGCCAGAATATCTCCCTTTCCTCAATAACATGATGGATGATGTGAAGACATCTATTGTTTCCTCAGTTCTCATTCCATTCCTGTCTCCTCATATCCCTAGCCTCTGTCTCAAAGATGCTTTTAGAAGCCAGCTTTTCTTGGGTATTTGGGACCCTGTTATGGTTCAATACTAGACATATAAGATGGTAAGACTGTCTAATGGAAAGAATGCTGGTTTGGGATCAGAGCAGCAAGGTTCAGGTACAAGCCCAGACACTTTTTAGCTGTATATTCTTGAGCAAGTTGCTACTGTTTCCTAACTGCAAAACGAAATTGGATTATAAAAGGGCTTCTTAACTTAAGATTTACTGACCTTCAAAGAATCTGTGGTTAAATTTCAGAAAGTCTATGAACTTGAATGACAGCCTTATTTTCATTCAAATTTAACTAAAATTTGTTATTTCTGTCAGTTATATGCTCTCAGTATAATTAACATATAACTGTGCATAAAAACACATCCCAGAAATTTGAGTGTTGTCCATCAATCATCTTCATCAGTGTTTTCTGTAATTTATTTTTTGACCCATCATCAGCTAAGATTTCATTTTTAAGTATTTGAATCTGGGTCTTTTCTTTGTGATCTCTGAAATAATTACTATTCCTATAGCCTTTGTATATAAAGTATGTGTTTACTATTTCTGACTCCTTTTTTTTCATTATCTCAATGCCTTATTGAAATAGTCATTTTTTATAAAAAGTTCCATATGGTGCTGAGAATTCTTCGATTATAAATGTAAGTAACAAGATACCACAGTATTAGCAATTTCTGTGACTTTTTGAGCAATAAAAATCACACTTTCATATCTCAGTACAATGTGTCAAAAAAAATCTCAAAAGAATCATTTACAGATATCACTACTTCAAAATTACTGTGACTACTAGAGGTCTACTTCCAGAATACAGTCTTTCTGTCTACAGACTATATTTCACTTTCACTGGTTTCCTTTGTAACCATGTGTATTTTATTTTATATACTTAAAAACAGTATTCCGAGTAAAGGTCCATAAGGTCTTTTCAGAAAGGCCTTTGAAACTAAAAGTCTAACAACCTCTGAGATAGATAATAAAGTCCCTTCCAACTCTAAATTTATAAAGCAGCTGCCACTCAGGAAAATAAATGCAATTGAAATGCAGATATTCATTCAGAACCAAATATATCATACCCTGTCCAGAAATCTGACTATAAAGTCCAATGTTCCAACTGAGCCTTATCTCACAGTCTGGAGAACATGCCTTTGGGCAGCAAAAGCTCATTTTTCCAAAGCATAGATACAGCTTTGTCTGTATTGTGTATTTTAGCTGCAATGCCTGCTCTATAATTTGTATCTGAGGATGAAACTAATTCCAAGACTTCTGATTGGGAAGCACCTAGATGAGTGTCTGAGAGAAAGAATTCCCAAAGGAACAATTCCACTTTAGATGGAAGAATCTCTTTTCCTTATCAATGAAAGGCTTACATAAAACAGATCCAGCCTCTGGAGTCAACTGCTATTCATGGTAAGCCTAGAAGAGAAGGGATATGAAGTTAATGAAAAACAAATGTCAGCTTTGGCCATAGATAAGGTTGACGTAAGGCATTTTTTGCCCCCTCTTCAGTGCTAATAAAAAAAAAGTTGTTAGAGCAAGATAGAGCTTAAAGAATATGAAATGTTTCTTAACCATTTGGGTTCCCTAGCTGAGCTTTTAATTGGGCATATGTAACATATGGCATTGACATTAACACAGTATTTAATATGTCACTTTCAAATTAATGGATATAGTTCATAAAAACCTATTGGCTCAAGAAGAAAACCCTTAGATTTTTTGAACAGTTAAGACTTTTTCCTAATTGCTTATACAATAAATGTTGTTCTTTTTTTCTTTTGTCTAGAGTTGTGAATTTATGGATCATATAAGATCATTTATATAAAGAATGTTGCAGAATTAAATATACTATATAGATTCAAATTATTATTATAATCCACTACAACACTGGGAACTCCTGACCTGAAAACTCTCTTCACCCATGCAGAACTGCAGCTTGCCTCCGGAGGGCCCTAAATTTTTAAATGACTTTACTTCTGGGAAAATTGCTAATGGCATCTATATCCAAGGTAATCCTTGAACCCAAGTATTCTTGACTTAAAAGCAGACCTTCTATTGACCATGCTATTTTCTCTTTTTGAAAATATGTTAGAAATCACTTCATCTAATATTTCCTCACTTGAAAGATGAAATTGAGATGCAGAATAATTTCAGAAAGCTAATTAGGGTATTATAATGGGTGGTTCCCCCAAAAAGCAAGAAAGAGAAATTGAGTCTTATATGCTTGTGAGGAGAAAGTTATATTGAAACATTACCATGAAATGGTGATAATCTGTGCACTAAAAGATGCAAATAGGCATGGCTGAGGAAGAAAAAAAAAAGAGATAGTTGATGGTTTTAAATTTTGAAAGCCATATTGAAATGTCATAAAGTTTAAATTATCTCAGCAACAACAATAACAAATTGGTTCCCAAAATAGTCTAGCTAGTGTCTGGCCATCTTTAAAAAAAAAAAACTCTTCCTGACTCCATAACTGAGTCTCTTGAAGTAAGCGGCACGTAACTTGAGGTTGAAGGGAAGTTTCACTGCTTTTGTGAAATAGAGATAGAAAGAAGCTTCCAATCAAGAGCTTGTGCAAAGATATGGAAACAGGAGATGGAAAATCATACAGGGGAAAAACAAATAGTTCACATCAGATAATTACTAATTTGCCCCTTGGAGACTTAGAAAAACTGAAGGTCAGAAAAGAGCAAAAATGGAAATATAAACACTGAGGCCAGATGCAAAGGAAACATTCCATACTTTAGACAGTATTGGGGCTTAAATAGCGCAATTGCATATAAAAAGGACAGAGAAGCAATGGATAAAGACTTCATTAATAACATTTATCCCTAGTTTCCCATCTGCATAAGACCCCAGTAGGATTTTTAGAAGTATAACCATGTATTGGTGGGAATATACTTTGGTTTTTTGTCACGCCTTTGCTAAAGAACAGCCTGTTAGCTGATTGTTAAGAAAAAACACACCAGTGGGGGCTTGAATGTTAGTATTAAAAGGATAACTATCCAAGGGCTTATTCTAGAAATAGAGATTCAATGACTCAAAACATTTGGATTCTTAATGTGCTAATATTCCTCCATGTAATCTTCAACAAATCACTCTCTCCAGGGACATCAGATTCCTCCTTTGTGAAATGAGGTTGAGTTAGAAGATAATAACAATAGCTGGCATTTACATAATATTTCAATATTTGCAAAGCACTATATGAGATCACTGAAACCCCATATAAAGGTAGATACTTATATCCTCATTTTAAGTGAAACTCAAAAGAGATGGGACTTGAATCTAAGGCTCATTTGATTCCAGTTCCCTCTTACCACTATATCACTGCCTCTCAAGGTCCAGTCTGACCATTTGCTTATTCTGTCGACTACCTCATATTCTAGTCTATGTTATTTCAGATAGCTCTCTCTGAACACTGCACGAAATGTGGCCAGATGAATGTTGCTCTGAAAATATCAGTTTTGACATCTTCTGACTTATACATCTTCCCTCAAAAAATACTTTTCCAACAGTCCCAGCCAGAGTAACCCATTGAGAAAAGGTATAGCACGACCTTGGTGGATGCATTACACAGCTTGTGTTTCATTTCAACTATCTCTTTGTTTCCTGTGAACATCATTTGATCGATTGCTGCTGTCAGAAGACCCCCTTGGTTTCCAGTAAAAAGTGGAGATTGCACGGCCGACATCCCAGATGTCCAATGGCTTGGCCTATGTGGCATCTGTGAAAACATTAGTGGTGTGTTTCTGTTTTCCAACTTCATGTGAGAAAAATCTAGACTGGAAGTTTTCCTTTCCAGCATGAAGTTTGTTCTCTGTCAACTTTCAAATATCTAGGTTAAAAAATAAAACCTTAAAAGATTTGGAGCAAATATCGCCAAATGTTACAATTATCATTTGAGTTACTGAAGCTTTGTCAGATAGGACTAATTATCTGAAGATCTTAAAATAGTTTTAAAATGTTACCTTGTCCATAAAGGGAGTCTTCCATGAGGGAACAACTGCTGGGCTTGAAATCAGCAAGATCTGGATTCACAAACTGCCTCTGACGTTACTAACAGCGTGATCCTGGGCAAGTCAACCATCTGAATGCCCTTGCAAAGATCTTGCTCTTGGTAGGATTTCTTAACCTGGAGTTTGCAAACTTATTTGTATTTCTATAATGACATCCCAGTATAATCACTTTTCTCTGTTAATCCCAAGTATTTTATTTTGTACACTTAAAAAAAGCACTATTCTGAGAAGGTTCACCCAAGTGTCCATTATAGTATAGCTTCTTAAACTGTGGGTTGTAACTCTATGTGGCTGTCACAAAATGATGATTTATTAGCAGTGAATGTTTTTATTTGTATACCTATTTTCTATACCTGTATCCTAGGGTAGCATATAAATTTCTCTGCAAAAAAAAGGGGGTCATGAATAGAAAAAGTTTAAAAAACTCTGCATTACAAAAATAAGGTTCAGAACCTCTGCTTGTTTACCAAGTAAGAGATAAGTTGCTATGGGCATATTGAAAAGTATTCCTATCATGTGACTCCCCAATATTTGTGAGAATTTGATTCAGTAAAATTGGCTGAAAGTCACCCAAACTTGCATATAATTGGCTTTTTAAAAAATAGAAACCTAAAGTCTACAGAACAGGTAAAGATCTGATGTTTGGTATTCAAAAATTACCTACTTAGAGAAAAGAAAAAATTACAGAAATCTTAAAATGTTGGATAATGTTAATAAGAGTCTTTGAGTAACCTTAAACTGAGTAGCTCAATAGCCATATAGTAGAATATTTAAAAAATATAGTAGGCACTCAAACATTTGCTTGAATGAGTGAATGAATGAAATCTCATACTGTGTCAAAGACCTATTAGATGCAGAGCACTTGGGGTTTAATTTCTACCCTTTGGAGTGGGTTTCTAGCTGTGTTTTGATGATTATTTCCCATTAATTTGGTTCTTCAATTCCACTTGATGCTATTTCTCCATTCCAAGATTTCTTCCTACAGCTAAAATAGACTGAGTGTCCAGATTCAGCCTCACATGTGCCTGGGTTGACACTGGGAACTCCTACTAGCTCAATGTGTCTCTCCCCAGGATTTGTCGCCTGGAAGGAGATCCAGCTTCTTCATGTCAGATAGTTAACTTGATATCTGGTTGACCCTGATCTAGGGACTGGCTAACTGGTGTCTCTCAGAGCAGCTCTGGAAATAGATGGGCCCAATGAGTATGAAAAGACCAGATGTGCTGGGGCTACCCCAGCTAAAATACAAGCTCTATTCACAGGAGAAAAACCCTTAGTTCCTAAGGTTCTAACACTTGGGTTCAAATTCTGCCTTTTAACTTTATTAGCCGTGTGATTTTGAGCAAATCGCTGGGTCTCAGTTTTCTCATCTGTAACAAGAAAGTGGACAAGATGGTCATTTAAGATTCCTTCCAGTGAGTAGAACCAAGAGATTGTTGTACCCAGAAACAAGAAGATGGATGGCCAGTTCTGAAAGACATGGCTCTTTCCAACATTGAGGTAATTCAGGCCAATTCCAATAGATTTGTGATGGAGAGAGCCATTTGCATCCAGAGAGAGGACTATGGGGACTGAATGTGGATCACAATATAGTATTTTCATCTTTTTGATGTTGTTTGCTTGCATTTGGTTTTCTTCCTTGCTTTTTTTCCTATTTGAATTAATTTTTCTTGTGCAGCATGGTAATTGTGGAAATATGTATTGAAGATTTGTACATGTTTAATGTATATTAAATTACTAAGGGAGGAGGTGGAGGAAAGGAGGGAGAAAAAATTTATAGAACACAAGGATTTTATAAGGGTGAATGTTGAAAACTATCTTTACATATATAATACATATACATAAAAAGCTAAAAAAAATTAAAAAAATAAAGCCAGAATAAAAAAAGATTCCTTTCAGTCCCTGCTCTATGATGCTAAAATCTCCCCAAAATGCCTTTGAGTCATATTCACAGACTGAGAGGGAAGAGCAGAGAAGACGACGGATTCCCCCAAAGTCAGAGATGAATCTGTTCTGAGTATAGAGTCCTGTGCTACTACAAAGTCCTTGCCTATTCTCTAATTTACAAATCAGTGTTATAAAAATGTGAATGGAAAAAAGCCATGGGTTTGTAATCAGAAAACATGGATTTAAATCCTCTTTCTTCTACTCACTCCCTGTGTGGTTTTGGGCAAATAATTTTCCCTTCTTCCACCTTGCTTTCCTCATCTGTGAATAAGAATAGATGATCTGTTCCCTTCCTATTCTCAATGCTCTGTGACCTCTTAGTAGAGTGCTCATCCACTGTGACTCAATCATACTCCTCAGGGAAGACAGTGCTGCAATAGTAGAAATCAAAGACCAATGATTTCCATTCCATCAGAAAAGTGAGAAACAGGGAACTATCCCCACTTTTTTATCTTCTATTACACCAAGTTAGCCCAGAAAATCATGCAAACAAAGCAACTCAATTCAAATGGAATCATAGGATAAGGAAAAATACAACTCTTTTGACTTCTTATAAATTATTTGCTAAATTGGGTTTTTCCCTACATTGACAAAGTGCTGAAAGTGATCTTAGCATGTTCCAAATTCAAAGTCCTGGGTCAAAAACCAGTCATCCTGCACTAGTTATAGTTCAGCAGCTATTTTGTATGGTGGTGGCTCCAGTCCTAACCAATTCTTTGTGACTTAATTTTGGGTTAACTTGGCAAGGATGCTAGAGTGGTTGGCCAGACCATTTCTTTCTCCAGCTCATTTTACAGATGAGGAAACTGAGGTAATCAGATTTGCCCAGCATCACACAGCTAGTAAGTGTCTGAGGGCAGATTTGAACTTAGGAAGATGAAACTTCAGGCTAGATCCTAACCACTGTACTACCTAGCTGTCCCTCAGCAGCTGTATCTACCTATTCTGACTGATTACTCTTGGTAACTATGTGCTAAGCTCAGCTGTCCAAGCTAGCATGAGAATGCTATCAGCACCCTCTAAATTTCAGCATCCTGAAACAGAGACCTGGTCTTCTCTCCCTAGTTAAAAGTCTGACTGTGAAGTCAGTGGAAGGGGGCCCACCCAGGTATTGCAAACAGTCTTCAATTTATGTGTACACCAAGTTTTGCTATTTGATCTTAAAATTTGATCTTAGTTCCAAAAAAGCAGAATGTCTGATTTAGAAAAATGAACAAATAAACATATCTTCTGTAGACTAAATAATGTCTCTCATATATGGAAATTAAGTTACTCAAATATATGTAGTGCTGGGATTAGTAAAATATAAATTCATTCTAAAATGCCTATGATTTCAAAATAGCATTCACCATCACATATTTATCATGCAGCCCTAATAATATATGTAGGAGTCTGAAACTTTATTTTACTTTAAAAAAGGTATCCTCATATTTGAAAAGGTTGGAGGGTAGAAGCAGGTTTTCTGGGAAATAACAGAGGTGTTTTTAAAAGAGTTCATTAAGAGAACATTTTAAAAAAGAAAAAAGGGGAGAAGGAGGAAGGGAGAATAAGAGAAAAGAAGGGAGAGAGGGAGAGAGGGAGAGAGGGAGGAGGGAGGAAGGAAGTGAGAGGGAGGGAGGAAGGGAGAGAAGAGGAGGCGGAAGGAGGGAGGGAAAGAGAGAGAGGAGAAGGCAAAGGAGAGAGGAAGAGAAGGAGAGAGAGGGGGGAGGGAAGGAGGAAAGAAAAGAGAATGAGGAAGGGAAAGGTAAGGAAGGGAGAGAGGGAAGAAGACAGAGAGAGAGGGAGGAAGGGAGGAAGGGAGGAAGGGAGGAAGGGAGGAAGGGAGGAAAGAAGGAAGGAAGGGAAAAGGGAGGAAGGAAAGGAGGGAGGGAAAAGGGAAGAAGGAAGGGAGGAAGGGAGGGAAGAAAGAGGGAGAAAAGAAGGAAGGGAGGAAGGAAGGAAGGGAAGGAAGGGTAGGAGGAAAGAAAGGAAGGAAGGAAGAAAGAAACTATTACTCCCAGGATCTCTTACTGTCACACTCTCTGCATGGATGGCTTCCTTCCCGTAACACCAGACTAATACAACAGCAAACCCAGATTAATAAAGTGTTAGCTGACGCCACACTTAACAACTAAATGCCCAGTGTTCTCGAGACCATTCAGTCACACATAATTCAAGCAGCAAACATAAGGTGGAGGGAAGTCCTCACTAGCAGACACGGTGATCTGTTCCCCTAATAGAACATTCTACCTCGTGTCCAGGGGCTTCCTCAGGCGGCCCCTCATGCCTTGGATGCACCCTTCCACCTCCCACCCCCTAGAATCTCTGGCTCCCTGCAAGGTTCAAGCTCAGCACCATCTCATATTGGAGGTTTTCCCAAGAACAGAGTAATTCTTCTCTCCCTTTTACTGCGTAGATGTTTATCAGTGCACATGCTGTATCCCTCCCACCTTCTTAAGGAAAGTAACTGGTTTCTTTTTTCTGCATCCCTAGTAGAGTGTGACAGGGAAATGACACAATGGATAGAACGCTGGACCTGTGAGACAGGAAGACCAGAGTTCAAATGTAGCCTCAGACACTTACTGGCTGTGTGACCCTGGGTATTTAATACTGCTTGCCTCTGTTTCCCTATCTATAAAATGAGAAAGAAATAACAACTCCAGTATCTTTGCCAAGAAAACCCCGAGTGGAAAAGTGACTGGACAACAATTAACAAAGTATCTTGCACGTAGAAAATGCTTAATACAGGTCCATTGAATTAAATTGAATTAGTGCTATCAGATACTGCATGATTTTGCAGCATACAATTATTTCATGACTAATTATTGCATGATCATTATATTAGAATATGATCTAACCTATTCCTGGCATTTCTAAACCTGTGCAATACTGAATCCCATTATATTTATGCAATAAATAAATTATTGTCACTATATTAATGCATTGGGTAGTTACATATTAATTATTAATAGATTCTATTTATTATATTTAGTATTTCTTGGTAGTTCTCAAGAAAAAACCTCAGCATCCTGTATACCTTGAGAATAAATAACAACTAATCAATCATATTTGGTATTTCTGATATTTTAAAGAACTTATGTTTCCTGGCACTGAGTTATACTGTTTGAGCATATAAAAACCTTTCCAAATTTGAGGAAGACCCCAGTATCAGTTTGGTACTTGACCTTCCCCCACCCTAACCCACAACTACTCACAGGTATTTTTTCTTATGGATCCATTTAATTTGAATTCTTGGGAAGGACTTGACTTGCTAACTGGAAAGAGATCCTACTTAGAGGAACAACTGAAGTAAATCCAACCCCGGGGACCCTTGTGACTTAGAGGCCCAGTGCAGCCAAGCTTTCTGCCAATCTTGGCCAGTGCAGGTGTAGCTCAGCCCCACAGGAGCAGCCGGAGACTCCTAACAAGAAGGTGGGGGAAGGCCAAAACGTTAAACCACGAGATCCCAGATGGGAAATTAACTGGGTCAAAGTAAGCAAAGCAGACCTCCCCACTCCCAATCAAAGGAAAACCATTCCTGGAAAGTCATCTGGATATATCCTTAAACATTGACCCAGAGAAAAAAATAGCAACACTCTTGGACCTTATCCCCCCCCAAATCCATCGAGATTGGAGGATCATTACTGAGAAGATAGAGCAGAGAGAATTGAAACACCATGCTATAATGGGAAGGGTTTGAGACCTGGCTTCTTCATTTACTTGTCTCTTGTATAACTTTATGCAAATAAATAATTTATTGCAACAAATATGCATTAAGTACCTACTACTCTGTACAAAATACTGCACTGGACACTTTGGAAAAATTTTAAAAATTAGCTAAGAAATGACTCTCACAGTCTGATCACAAAGAAGTTCCTTGACCTTTTTTTGTTGTTTGTGTCATAGGCTTTTTGAGTAAACTAGTGAAATCTATGAGTCTCTTCTTGGAACAATGTTTTAAATTCATAAAATAAAATACATAAGGGAGTAAAGGGAGTCAGTTGTGCTAATGTACATTTATCAAAATGTTATTTTTTAAAGATCTATCTAATGAATAGATACATATTTTCCAGAAGCTTACGGAACAAATGGGGACAACAAATACAAGATCCTCTTACTCCTAATCCAGAATATGTTTCCCTATGTCAGACTATCTACAAAATATCAAAAACATGAAAAAAACTGAAAGTAGCTTACCTGAATTATTCATTTTCTAGTTGGTCACATTAGGATCATATAAAGAGTCATGTGTTTTATATAGTGTTAGATTGCCATTTGAAGTTAAATTATCAGTTAATTTTTTAATAAAATAACTGAACTAATCTTTGTTCATTTGAGCATCGTGAAAGCTGTTTTTCAACTTCAATATTTCAACACTCCAAAAGATCTGTTAATTCAGACTTTTCTTCTATTGACAGAGATCCTGATCTTGCCCATTGGCCAAACTTTTTTAATGTTGTCACCAGATAATTGTGGCTAAATGATTTTCCCAGGATTAAACAGTTAGTAAATATCAAATGTCTGAGGCTGGATTTGATTCTCAAGTACTCCTGACTCCAGAGCAGTGCTGTATCCACTATAGCACCACCTAGCTGCTTTTCAAACTTTTGTTTAATAATAAGTCTCTTCACACTTAACTAGTACATCAGCAGCAGGTACAGAGGCCATTACCAAGCCCATATTGGATGCCATCCCAGCTTGTTAGAACCTGGAAGGATTGGGATTTTGTTAGTCTTGGCCAGGAACCAAAATGTTACTTTCTTCAGAATGTTAGAGTTGGAAGAGGTCAGGAACATTCTCCTAGTTTTGTTAGGTGAGGAAACTAAGGTTCCTCACCCTCTATGCACCTTGTCCTGAGCCCAAGTTGTGGGACTTGCCCCAGAGGTATAAACGTTTCTAGTTATGGCTTTATCCTGGCATAATGGATATTGTCTATCCAATCATATTTTTAAGCTATATACTTCACCTTGCCTCTCCAATAGCAATTACTATAAAATGATCCTATCCCCTTTCTCCCAATTCCCTGGCCTTCCTTTCTTGATTTCTTTCATTTAAAGTTCTACAGATCAATACTATTTCACAAAATAAATGTGTTTTCCAAAAGGGGAAACTTGAAAACAAATTTCTGCATGTAGAATCCTTTTCTTCAGAGGAATTCAGTATAAAAATAACAAATTCCTGCTCCTCTGCCTCAAGGTTCTGTCATATAACAGAATACAGTCATCCTGAAGCATGTTTTCGTGTCTTTTAAATCATATCTTTAAAGAACTAATATTTCCCCTAATAAAAGTCCCAAATTTTGACAATTTGTGAAAATACACAATTGCTTTTTCTTTAAGTTTCAAAGGAAAAACAAGGATGGTTTGACTACAAGAAACAATGGAATGAAAAATCACCTATTCTGACTGCCTTCTAGCCCCCCAAATCAAGTATTCTTCAGAAGGGTAACATCCTAGACTGGAACCAGTTTGTACCCAATTGTTAAATTTTCACATCTAGGAAAGAGGCAAATGCTACAAATTTGATTTAGTTTTATTTTCAAATGTCTTAACTCAAAAAAGTGATGGAAAAATTTTTTATTTAGATTAAACAGGCCTACAAGCATATTATTGTATACATTTTATTTTAATTATATTTATCATGTTTTCCAGTTCTTTGTCAAGATTCCTGACTGTTAAAGGTTCTGGGCCAAAGAAATGAGATGTAGAATTATAGCCAAGTCAATGACTCAAAATACTACAAAATTATACAAAATACAAATGGGAGAGTTCATGTAATGGAGGGCCAACAGCTAGCTGCAAGTAAATAATAAGGAGCAGACTCACTTGCTGAAACCCAAGGCCAATGGAGCCAGAAATAGACTTAAAGTAATTTGAATCCATTCCATGGTTTACAAAATCTGTGCACTTATTTTCAGTGTAACAACTACACATCAATTTGCAGGCTTTTCAGAATGTAGTCAGAGCTGGAAGGGAACATGCAAGTTGTTGATACACATTGGTTCAGTTGATCCTCCCAGCAACCCTATGAGGTAGGCAGGGACCCAGACACAGTGAAGTCAAATGATTAAATAATGGAAGCTGGAACTGTCCTTTCCATTGTACAACACTGTCTCCTCCCTAGCATATGATGACCTTGGATACTCTGAAAGCATATATACAGTTAGGTCTCACAGGGCATCCCTAGCTGAATGAAAGATCCCAGTGTAATGGATCCTCAATCAATAATTATTCATTGATTAACCAAAGTATACTGACTATTATTCTTGGCCTAGGGCAAGATGGCCTACTAATTTAAAAATTAATAAGAAACAAAATAAAAACTAAAGCTAAAAACTTTCTGTCAGAGAATCACATGAATCCATCTTCCTTTAACATTTTCATAGAATCACAAAACATTTAGAGAGAAAGGAACTCAGTGGCCATATAGTACAGCTCATACTGACAAGCAGTCAGTCAATCTCTGCTCCAAGATCTCCACTGAAGGACAAACCATCCCTGTCATGAGTGGCTGCCCCACCTATGAACCTATTGATCATCATCACTGAAAGCTACCCTGTTGTCCTAGACAACATTGGAATGATATACAAACTTTGCTCTTTTGGCATCAAATGTATCTTCCACCATCTGGCTTCAACCTAACTCTCTAGTTTCATTTCCCATTTTCTCCCTGATCATATTATAGATGGCACAATGGATAGAATCCTGAGCCTGGAAACAGGAACACCTAAGTTTGAATCCATCCTAAGATGCTTACTACTTGTGTAAAATGGGTATAATAATAGTGCTTATATCTCCTAGGGTTATAAAATGAGTAATATTCACAAATATTACAAATGTAGCATTTGTAAAATGTTTTGCAAACTTTCTATAAAGCTCTACACAAGTTTATTTAAGATTTATATAAATGCTAGCTATTTTAGCTAGCAGTCAAATTGAACCCCTCTCAGTTCTTCATGCTACGTCAAGGAATGACGTAGACAAGTCATATCATACAATTGTCACAGCAACCTTTATGAATTTGCAAAATTAGTCCTCCATTTTAAGGGTTCACTCATTTTTTATTTCTGCTAGGCAGAATCCTTTTCTTCCTTCAAGTTCAAGGTAGATGACACTTTTCCTGGGAATCTTTCCCTAATCCAGCCAGCTGAAAGTTTTTTCTCTCTCTAAAAGTATTCCAGAGAACTTTGGTACTCCAGCTTGCTCCCAAGCATGACCTACCTTGTCTGAGTATATGTTGCTTTCCCAGAAGAAATATAAGATCCTTGAGAGCTGAGAGTACTGTATTCCTTTTTCTGGATCCTCAGTGCCCAGGGCAAGGGCTTGCCCGTCTGTCAATGGCTCTGTGATGTCATCAATTTGGGGATTTTTCTCTAGTAATATAGCTTCCCATCCAGCTATGTCTACCCATCGCACAGGACTCTTACCCATGTCCTTTTATGAATTCATCATAAGGGGTGCACCCAACTTCCTACATGACCTTCTTTGTATTTTTTTGACATCACAAAGATATCAATGGATAATTGTCTACCATTATCCTTCCCTTTGTTCATGTGACCAGACCATTTGTCTTCTTTTATAGTAAAAATATAAATACTAATACAATTCCCTTCTTGCAGCTGCAGAGTGTAATAAAGAGAGGACTGAAGTCATTGATTCAGGAACTTAGAGCTTATCTGGTTCAGCCTCCTCACCAAGCAATTGGAGAGAAGGATCTAAGAAGGTAAGATCAAGATCTTATTATTTGTTGTCTTGGGCGGAGAAGTAAGGGATGGAGGGAGAGAAATTTGGAACACAAAGTCATACAAAAATGAATGTAAAACTATCTTTACATATATTTGGGAAAATATAATGCTAGTGAGTAAAAATAAATCTGAAAAAAGATCTAAGTAGGAGTCCTGCCTCAGAAACTTACTAGTAGTATAACTCTGGGCTTCTCTTACCCTCCATTGCTTCTCTGTACAATGGGAATAATAATAATACCTTTATCACAGAGTTTTTTGTGAGCATCAAATGTTATAATATATGTAAAGTTTTTGAAGTGCTATAGAAATTACTATTATACATACATATGCATGTATATATATATTTTGCATATATATGTATGCACACATATTTATATATATATTTATATATACACAGTATTTTTGTTGTTCAGTTGTGTCTGACTCTTTGTGACCCTCATTTAGGGTTTTCTTAGCAGAGATACTGAATGATTTTCTATCTCCTTCCTCAGCTCATTGTACAGATAAGAAAACTGAAGCAAACAGAATAAAGTGACTTATCCAGAGTCACATAGCTATTAAGTGTCTGAGGTTGGATTTGAACTCAAGATGAGCCTTTCTGATTCAGGTATTCTACCCACTATGGTGCCACCTACCTGTATATACCGAAAACTATTAATTATTTTCTTATGTACTTGTTGGTCATTGGATGAGGCTCTCATATTTATAATACAAGTTATTACAGTACAAAGTTGATATTTATATTCACTTTATGTATAAATATATGTGACATGTATAAATATTTTATATAATATATAAAAATATATAATATTTTACACTTTAAATCCAGGATTCTTAATACCCTCTTTACCCTTTTCTACCCTCATCCATACTCATTGCAGAAGCAGGAGGTCACATGGGACTGAGAAAATTCTTGTATTTATTACCCCTGCTTCATGAATTTGTTGTTCAGTCATCTCCAACTCTTTGTGATCCCTTTGGGGGCTAATTGTGATGCTCTTTGCAGGTTTCTTGGCAAAGATATTAGACTGATTTGCTATTTCCTTCTCCAGCTCATTTTATAGATGAGGAAACTGAGGCAAATAGGCTTAAGGAACTTGCCCAGAGTCACACAGCTGGGAAGTGTCAGAGGCCAGATGTGAACTCATGAAGATGAGTGCTCCTGATTCCAGGCCTGGTGTTCTATCCACTGCACCACATAGCTGCCTTGTTTCATGGATTGCCACAGTCAGATGATTCATCATTAAACAATCAATAAATCACCACTGTTGATGAGCTTCTCTGTGCTTCGCTAGACTGGTCCACAGAAAGCAGACTCATTCTATTCCTGACACCATATCTGGTGCCCTTCTCAAATCATAGGACCTCCACGTTTATCCTTCACTGACCTAGTCTTTAAGAACTATGTGGCAGAAGCTTTACATATGTTTGCCAAATTGAATTTATTTTCCCCAAAGTATATGGGAAGATTTGGTGAGTAGAGATTGGAGTGGTATGAGTGGAATCCATTCTGAAAAAGTCCCTTCAACCATGATCAAATAACACATCTTCAGCTGACTGTTTTTATAGACTGGATGTCACTAGGCCATCAGAACAAGACTTATCTTTCGCTACCTGCCTATGTCCAAGATCTCTTGGGAGGTTATTCTTCATTCACGAAAGAGATGCTTTGGCGAAGAGGTAAAAGCACTTGTCGGTGGGGGTTCAAGAACATGATTTGCCACTTACTAGAACCATCGACTGTTTCACAAAAATCAGTTTGTCCTTCCGAGCCTTAGTTTCTTCACCTGCAAAATATGAACATAATAATATATGCACTATTGACCTCACAGTCTAGAAATATGAGGAAAGTGTTTTTAAGTACTATATAATGTTGTTATTATTATTTCAAATAATAATAACCATTCTTCTGCATACTTCTACAGGGCATAAGCTACTCTGCTAATTAGCAGCTGCTTCATTGATTTCTGGAAGCCAGAATCCACATAGATATAGGATCCCAGCATTGGCCTTAAGCTTGGGTCCTCTATGTGACTTTTATTCAGAGGCTTCACTCTAAAAATCCTAGAAGAATGACTGGAGAATAAAAGGAAATCCAAAACCGAATCCTCTATATCTTGGCAAATACTTCGCCAATCAAACCTAAAATTAAGGCTAAATTTTTAAGAAAGTAAAGATTTAAGGCTAAATATTAAAAAAAAAAAAAGTAAGTCCTCTAGCTTTCCCAATTATGAGTCAAGTGTTCAAATAAATTATGGACTCCTTATCCCATGGTACTTTGCACATGAGCCTAAAAATTATGCATGGAATTAAGACAACTCTGAGATACCACTACACACTTGTCAGATTGGCTAGAATGACAAGGAAAGATGATGCGGAATGTTGGAGGGGATGTGGGAAGGCTGAGACAGACTCTGATACATTGTTGGTGGAATTATAAATACATCCAGCCATTCTGGAGAGCGATTTGCAACTATGCTCAAAAAGTTATCAAACTCTGCATACACTTTGATCCAGCAGTGTTTCTACTGGGCTTATACCCCAAAGAGATTTTAAAGAAGGGAAATGGACCTGTATGTGCAAGAATGTTTGTGGCAGCCCTGTTTGTAGTGATCAGAAACTGGAAACTGAACGGATGCCCATCAGTTGGAGAATGGCTGGGTAAATTGTGGTATATGAATGTTATGGAATATCATTGTTCTGTAAGAAATGACCAGCAGGATGATTTCAGAAAGGCCTGGAGAGACTTGCTCCAGGAACTGATGCTGAATGAAATGAGCAGGACCAGGAGATCATTATATACTTAACAACAATACTATATGATGATCAATTCTGATGGATGTGGCCCTCTTCAACAATGAAATGAACCAAATAAGTTCCAATTGTTCAGTAATGAATAGAACCAGCTACACCCAGCAAAAGAACTCTGGAAAATGAGGGTGAACTACTACATAGCATTCCCAATCTATTTTTTTCTACCTGCATTTTTTATTTCCTTCTCAGGTTAATTGTACATTATTTCAAAGTCCGATTCTTCTTGTACAGCAAAAAAACTGTATGGCCATGTATACATATATTGCATGTAACATATACTTTAACATATTTAACATGTATTGGTCTACCTGCCATCTGGGAGAGGGGCTGAGGGAAAGGAGGGGAAAAATTGGAAAAGATTTTGTAATTGTTAATGCTGAAAAATTATCCATGCATATAACTTATAAATAAAAAGCTATAATAAAAAAAAGAATCATGCAGAGAGATCCCTGGGTCTGCGATATAAACATAGCACAGCCAAAACAGTGTTTGTTTAATTTATAGAGAACTTCAGAGTTTTAACAGTCTTAAAGTCACAGTGTAATCACTCTTGCTGTGGATTTAATTATGTGTTAACATTCCCTCCATCCCCTTGCCTCTCTCCCCAAAAAGATATTAAATTGGTTTGCCTGCTTTTGAGTTTCAATTACATTAGCTTAAAGAGCTTTCCTTTCTGCTGAGTTTCACAGAAGGGATTTGGAAACACTGTAAAGCAGTCGCCACCGAGTTTTATAATACAGACGTGGGCTCGCCAGGTCCCATATTAAATTTTGAAGCCAACTAGAGATTTAGCACTCTGCTCTCCTTTCTACTATATTTAAATGACAGACACGCCAACATAGACCTACAAGGTGATTATTTTGGCCAAATGCTGTTCACCTCCTCTTTGAAATAAATAGGAGATAAAACTATCTATGAAGGGCAGAAATCTGTTCCCATATCAATTCAGTGCCAGATCCAAGTTGAGTCTGGAAAGGAAGGATGATATGATTGGTCTTGGGCATTTTTTTTTTAAATGGAGATTATGGGAATAACCAACTACTCCAAGAAAGAGGCCTTGGTGAGAAAGCCAGAGAGAAATGAACATTGCAGAGTAAAGAGGCCCCAGGGGCAAAGTGAACTCTGAGGGTGAAAAGGCTACTGATGGGACAAAATAGAACAAGTCCAGAGATTTAGGAACAGAGCCTTGAGGAGAGAGGATAGCAGCCAGGGTCTCTTTCTGGTTAGAGAACCAGGGGATATTTGGTGTATGTCAGGAAAAGGGTCATGTTCTTCTAAAGCAACGAGAGCTAGATATGAAAAGAAAGCTAAGAACAGATCAAGTAGAATAGCAACTGAGGGACTGATAAGGAAAATGCTGAAAAATTTTGAGAACAGGAGGCTTCTTACAGCAGGGTGGTAATACTGATAATAATCACAATTATAATCATCAGTATAATGGGAAGTGAATAGATGGAGAGCTGAGTCAGGAAGACCTGGATCCAGGGGTATTCAGCTTTAGAGAGTTTTTATTTTTAAGTGTTCAGTAGGAGTTCAGAAACCAACAAAACATTATAAATTCAGGATTTGGTTTATGTTTATTAATTGCCTAGACCAAAAAAAGAATGGAGAAAATATTTTTTTTAAATATAGGTTAACCATAAAAGAGTCCAATGTATACAACTCATCCCCTTAGGGATCCAGTTGTTAAACCCTTTATGAACACATCACTGCCTGAATTCAAGATAAGTCCTAACTCTGATGTATACTTATAGTGTGAACCAAAACAAGAACCTAATTTGTCAGTGTCCCAGGTCATTCTCTAAAATTGTAGGTTGGAGAGAAAGTGTATACCTGCATGAGTGAAGGAGTTCCCTACATGATAACAATCATCAATCTGGTTTAAAAAGTAACTGGATTTTATAGAGGGCTTTAAGTTTTTTGAAATACTTAATTAGCAAATATTTATCAAGTACCTACTATGTGCCAGGTACTTTAGTAGGTGTATATATAATACATATATATGTATGTATCATCATCAAAATAAAGTGAATAAACACAACTATATACAACACAGTTTGGAGAGAAGATACTATTAGTTGGTGAAATCAAGAGATGCTTGATGCTTCATGAAGAAGATGGTATTTGAGCTGCATCTCAATGGAAGAGGACTTCGTGAAGCAGAGGTAATGGGGGCAGTGCCCTACAGATATGTGGAATGGTCAATGTAAAGACACAGAGAGGGAAGATGGACTGTCATGGGAGAGGAAGAGAGAGGAGACTAATTTAGCTGAATCACAGAGTATGGGAAGGAAAGTAATATCCAACAAGGCTAGAAAATTGGGTTGGGAACATTGTGTAGAGATTTAAAAGCTAATCAGATACATTGTTGGTGGAACTGTGAACGGATTCAACCATTCTGGAGAGCAGTTTGGAACTATGTTCAGAAAGTTATCAAACACTGTGCATATCCTTTGACCCAGCAGTGTTACTACTGGGCTTACATTGCAAAGAAATCTTAAAGAAAGGAAAGGGACCTGTATGTGCAAGAATGTTTGTGGCAGCCCTTTTTGCAGTGGCCAGAAACAAGAAACTGAGTGGATGCCCATCAATTGGAGAATGGCTGAATAAATTGTGGTATATGAATATTCTGGAATATTATTGTTCTGTAAGAAATGATCAGCAGGATGATTTCAGAAAGGCTTGGCGAAGCTTACATGAACTGATGCTGAGTGAAATGAGCAGAATAAGATCATCATTATACACAGCAACAACAAGATTATACAACGATCAACTCTGAGGGACATGGCTCTCTTCAACAATGAGATGATTCAAAGCAATTCTAATTGTTCAGTAATGAAGAGAATCATCTATACCCAGAGAGAGGACTATGGGAACTGAGTGTGGACCACACAACATAGCATTTTCACTCTTTCTGTTGTTGTTTATTTGCATTTTTTGTTTTCCTTCTCAGGGTTTTTTCTTTCTTTCTTTCTATATCCAATTTTTCTTGTGCAGCAAGATAACTATATAACTATGTATACATATATTGGGTTTAACATATATTTTAACATATTTAACATGTATTTTGCCATCTGGGGGAGGGGGTGAGAGGAAGGAAGGGAAAATTTGGAACAGAAAGTTTTGCAAGGGTCAATGTTGAAAAATTACCCATGCATATGTTTTGTAAATAAAAATCTATAATAAAAAAGCTAATCAGACAACTTTATAGTTTATCCTAAATGGATAAAAAACCTCTAGAGTTAATGAAGGAGAGGAAACCTGATCAGATTTGTGTTTAAGGAAAATCCTTTGGCAGTGATCTGGAGGATAGACTGGCACAGGGAGAAATTTGAAGCAAAAATTCTACTTAAAAATTATTGCAGTGGTCCAAGCCAGAGGTGATGGGGGCCCAAGCTAAAGCAACAACTATCGGAATAGAGAGAAGGAAGCAGGTTTGAGAAATGTTGTAGAGGGAGAAACAGCAAGGTTTGGCAACTTGTGAGGCATGAGGGAAAATGAAAAGAAAGAAGACATAATGAACTTAGGAGAGTAGAAGGATGGTGATTCTTCAAACAGAAAAAAAGGAAAGTTTAAAAGGGAGGAAAGTTTAAAGAGAAAGACAATGAATTCAGTTTTGAGTATATTGAATTTAAGATATATACAAGACATCGTTTTAAATATCTAATAGGCAACTGATCTGAAAGTTTAGGAAAAAGACTGGGAACTAGATATATAGATCTGGGAGTCAACTGCCTTGAAATGGTAGTGGAAATTACAAAAACTGATAAGGTTACAAGGAAGAATAGAAGAGAGCCCAGGACAGAGCTATGGGGGAAGCTGTGCTAGTGATGATGAAGAGGCTGAGGAGGAGGCGTCACATAGATAGATGGAAGGAAAACCAGAAATGAAGTCAAGAAAAGCCAAAAAGGAAAGTATCCAAGCCACTTTATCAGTGCCACATGAAGCAGACACGTTGAGAAAGATACAAAGTGAGAGGAAAAGCTGACCAATTTGTCAACTGAGAAAGCAACAGTATCTTTTGTAATCTGGAAACCAGATTACAAAGAGAGAAGATAAAATGTTGTCTATGTTGCAGGAGGAGGATTTAGGAGGAAAGAGGACACATGGTTGTCTTTAAGGTTGAAAGACTGTCACATGTGGAATTAATCAATCAATCATCCAGGAAAGAGGCGTACCCTGAAAACTCAGAGAATCCAGAGAATTTAAGAAAAGATGTTCAGCAGTTTTTAACGTGACAGAAAGGTTGACCAGAATTAGGCTGCCCTCAGAACAACGCTGTGAGGTAAGTACTATTATTATCCCCATTTTACAGATAAGGAAACTCAAATTCAGGAGGTTAAGCAGCACAACTATTAAGTAAGTATTTAAGGATACTTCCCTTCCTGGGTTCTCAGTAATACTTCTGGGCAAGGAGATGAGGAACCAAAAAAAAAAAAAAAAGGCATACATGACAAAGCTTGAGGCTTAAATATTAATTCCTCGACTTTATTTTTTTCCAAGTTTTTCCAACACCAGGCTTTGCCATTCATCCTGCAACTGCATCAACTTATATGGGTTGAGCCCTGCTTTTACAATGTAAAACTTACAATGTAAGTGCCTTGAGGGGCTCAATATGAGCTTTTGCATTTGTATCTATAGTTCTTAATTTTGCATTTGTGTCTACAGCTCTTAGTACAATGCTTAGTACATAATAAGCTTGTAATAAATGCTTTTAAAATTATTCATGAGAAAGACTTCAGATGTTTACTGCTAGAAGCAAAGCAATATGTGATCCCCCAATAACGTCATACTCAGGATTAAGACACTTAGTGGGAATTATTTCCCAACAGGTAATGATAAGCAATCAATCAAAGCATTTGTAATATTATAAAAATGATCTGCCTGCAGTCCTTTTCTCTTTTTCCCACTCAGACCTCAGACAATCTATTTCCAAAAAAAAAAAAAAGTTGGTTATAAAAACAAGGGAAGAAACCAAGTGAGAATAACTTTGAAAAGATAATTTGTGTAGCACCAAAACCCATACAAAAATGTGTGGTTAGTGGTGTTTGATCTTCTTAAATGAAAAAAATAGGGTGTTTTCAAAGTGTCACATAAAAAATGAAGAAATTATCACATCCCGTTTACAGCATAGTGACATCTGTAGATCCAGCTGAACAACATTAGCCTGTGGACTGCCACATCATTACGAGCAGATGTTGTCTTCAAAGAAGTGAGACAAAGGAGGGTGTAGGGGATGGGGTGGAGATTTCTAAATATAATTTAAATATCTATCTCATTGCCCAACTGGCCAGTCCTGAGATCTAAATCGTTATCTCAACTATAGTTCTTCTTGACTGCCCTGACAATCCTAGTAAGTTTCAAACAATCATGACCCTTCATTCATCCCCCTCCTCAAACCCAATGGCCTTTGGCAAGAAATCAGTGGAAAGGCAAAAAACTCTGAATTTCCTCTTTCTCCACTCTTTGAATGATGTTTGCTGTTTGTTTACATTATTTTTTTGGCACAATGACCTGCTTTCCCAGAAAAGCCTTCACGGTGTAGTGAAGCCTTCAGTTGGGTTATCTCTGGGAAATCAACCAGAGAAAGTCAAAAGCAACCTGGGTGATTATTTCTTGAAGACATGCTAGGAAAGGCTTCAATTCTTTTTCTTTGTTCTGCTTTAGAATGGGAAAGGAAGGTTAGGGTTAGAGGTTTCTGTCGCTGTCTCTGGGTGTGTGTTTCTGTCTGTGTCTGTATTTGTCTCTGTCTCTATCTCATTCTCACTGTCTTTGTCTCTCTTCCTCTCTTTCTTTGCTTCACTCCCTCCCTCTTTCTTCCCCCTCCTCCTCTTCTCCCACTTCCAGTCCCTAACCTCATTTGTATTTTCATTTTGTCTTTGATTAAAAGAGGGAACAGTAGTTCAAATAACTTCTCTGATGGACTGAATTTTGCCAGATCCACTTGGTAGAATGGAAAGTTAATAGGGGCAGAGAATGTTTTTCTCTTTGCAAGGCAAGTAGTAGGAACTTAATAAATCATGGTTGGATTGTATTGAATTGAAGTGACCTGAAGTGAATAGCATCACAAAAGGCAAGTCTCTAGGCTTATTCCCCCCAACTGTTTTCAAATGATGTATCTTTTTTTTTTTTTTAAAGGCTTTGTTGTTTTCCCCAGATGCTATGCAAAATTCCCTGGTTTTATTTTGGAAATCAATACCTTCCAAGCTTCTCTAGTTTATATAATACAGTCATTTTAATTGGTCACCAGATCTCAAGTGAGAGAAAGATACACGAGTTAAAATATATTTACGCCACTGCAAATAAATGTTAAGAAATTAACCGCAACTTCAAGGATACTCATCCATGTCTTGGAAAAACAACCAGCAGAACCAGGGCAAACAGGAAGCCAAGAACAGCTCCTTCTCTGCAAGACTTCAACCTTCATCTGCCTGACTAATGCACGAAGTCTGTTTTACTTAGCAGTGTTGATGCCCCCATTGCTTTCATCTGTGGAGTGCCCCATCTGTATCATATGCATGAACTAAAATGTAAAATTAAAATTCTGCTGGGGGAACCCAAGTCAATTTTTTCAAAGCATTGGTGGGGATTTTTGTTTAATTCAATGCGAAGACTCTTTTATTTTGGTCTTATTTATGGTGAATTCAGTTCCTTGACTGAACTGGAAAACATTTTACTCTATAAAAACGTGCTGTAGTCAACTTCTAATTATTCCACCTTCTGTCAGCAATGAGGAAAACAGCTTCTAGACACTGCTGTTTTTCAGTTAAAAAAACAATAAAATGGAGCATTCAGCAGAAAGGACTCCTATTTGAGAAGACATAGTGATAACTGAAGTGAGATGTCTACAGGTTGAGTTAGGATTTTTCTTCCATACCTGTGATTTCAATGGCATGGAAAATTCTTCCCTCTACCAGAGCAGATCAGCAGATCCTGACAACACATGGGCCTAGAGCAGTGGTTCTCAAACCTTTGTTCTCAGTATCTTCATCTTGTTAAAAAACTATCGAGGATCTATTCAGAGTTTTTGTTCACATTGGGTTATATTTATAGCTGTTTACTATATTAGAAATAAAAATAAATTTGAATTTGTAGACCCTCTGAAAGGGTTTCAGAGACCCCAAACAATTCTTTGGACTCCACTTTGAGGACCACTGGCCTAGAGCATCACTGAGAGGCTAAAAGTCACTCTTCCAAGGTCACTTAAACTAACTCTAGAGTCTATTTACAATACCACATTGCCTCTCACAAGCCCAAGATAGTTACCAAAAATGCTTTTTAAAAGACAAAGATGGTATAAAGCAAACATTCTGTTTAAAAAAAGAAGAAGAAGAAGAAGAAGAAGATGGTAGAAGCCCCTGGAAGCCCAGTAAAAGGCAAGGAATTGCTTCAACATGATTTGATTTCTCTCTGTAGATCAACCAGAGGACAGCATTTATCTGTGAAATAAGAAAAGAGTTTTGGTTCTCTTCTACATGTTCCCAATTGAGTAATTCCCATCAGCTTTTAAGAAGTTTTGTTATTGTTATTATGATTAATAATAATAGCTAGCATTTATATAACATCTTAAATCTTGTAAAATGCTTTTGTGTTGTTCAGTAATGTCCAATTCTTTATGACTCCATTTGGGGTTTTCTTAGCAGATATTAGAGGGGTTCGCCATTTCCTTCTGCTTCCCATTTTTTACAGATGAGGAAAGTGAACCAAATGAGATTAAGAGATTTGTCCAGAATCACATAGTTAGTAATTATCTGAAGCTAGATTTGAACTCAAGATGAGTCTTCTTGACTTCAGCCCCAATTCTCTGTGTACTATGGCATCACCTAGCTCTACATTTGCTGCATAAAGCTGCAAAGTGCTTTCCATATTATATGTGAAGTAGGTGATGTTATTATGCCCATTTTACAGATGGGGAAACTGAGGGTGACATCTAGGATCATACTCCTAGTAAGTGTCTGAGGCAAGAGCTAAACTCGGGCATCTTGATTCCAAGTCTAACCATCTTTCTGCTGCATCTCCCAACTGGGACTGTAAGGGTGTCCATTGACTCCATGGAACATACTTTCCACCTACTATCACAATGCAAATTTTAGATAAAAATCTCTGCTTTGCTAAAACTTACAGTTTAATTCAGAGATATGTCATGAATCCATTTAATGAGGGAATTGAAGAAGTTTAAAACAAGATCATTATTGAGATCCCAAATGTAATTATAGATGGGGAAGAAGACAATAAATAACATCTTGAATCTGTGTCAGGTTTTGTTAGTTGGTGGTTGTTTTTTTTGTCCATAGAGTTACAAATACTTCCACAATGGACATCTTACTCATTCTCACATAGTAAGAATGGGCTAATGTTAACATTAATCTCAAAAACTACAATTTATTGGCAGCCATTGATATGTAATAAATGCATAAATATGAGAGGAAGAATTGATATAACTGATGTTCTGATAGAATTCCACCTGGGAGATTTTGTTTCTTGCCTTTCCAAATCCCTTCTTTTTCATTTGTTTGGGAACCTGAAATTATCTGATCATGAGTGAAACCAAACAACTGAAGTCTTTGAAATTCTTGGGTTTGTTGTTGTTTTGTTTTGTTTTATAGAATCCTCTAAAATTAGTCATCAGGATCCCATCATCCCTATCAGGACTTAAAAAGGCTTTTTAACCCTAGGTCAGGAAGGTAGGTGGTGCAGTGAATGGGGCACTAGGTCTGGGGTCAAGAATATCTGAGTTTAAATTTGACCTCAGACATTTACTAGTAGCTTTGTGTTCCTGGGCAAAATCACTTAACCCTTATTTGCCTCAGTTCCCTATCTGTAAAATAGGGGGAAACTGGAGAAGGAAATCATAAACCACCCAATATCTTTGCTAAGAAAACTCCCAAACAACATCTATGAGGTCATGAAGAGATGGAAACAACTGAAGAACTTGAAAAAAACAAGTGTAAAGGATCTGACTTTCTGAAACAAATGACACTTAAGTTTCCGAGTCATAGGTTAAAAGAAATATAGTAAAAAAAAAAATTACATATATATATGTATGTATGTATATGTGTATATATGTATATATACATGCACACACACACATATACAAACTTTTTCTTATGGGGAAGAATAGCACTTCAGCTGAAGTTCTCAGATGAATTAGAAATCATTAATTGATTAATCAATCAAGCCTTTATTGCATCCCTTTCCATGAAGGGATGCACTGTGATACATACTGGGAATAAAAATACAGAGAATAAAACAATCCCTACTCCTGAGGAGCTTACACTCTAATGGGAAAGACAGCATATACATATATATATATATATATATATATATATATATATATATATATATATAGAGAGAGAGAGAGAGAGAGAGAGAGAGAGAGATGGATAGATATAGATATATCGCAGCATGGGCAGGATAAATAAGAAGAGAAAACAATACAAGGTAATTTTCCACAGAGAAATAAAGGAGCACACTAGTACATGGGATCAGGGAAGGCTTCATGTAGGAGTTGATGCTTGAACTTAAAACCTAAAGGAAATGGGATTCTGAGAGGAAGAGATGAGGAGAGAACATTTCAGGCATGGGGGAAGCCAATGCAAGAGCATGGGGACCAGAAATGAAATGTTGTATATGAGGAACAGCAACAGGGATAGTCTGTTGGGACCACAGAGTGTGGGAAGGAAAGTAATTTCTAAAAAGTTGGGAAACAGAATATGAGAAGTCATGGCCTAGACCTCCCTAGAGAGGATAAGGACTCTGCCTTCACCAGACTGGCCTCCTCAAGTCAGGGGTGATGTGGGGCTGGCCAGCACTCAGCCTTTTGGTGCACATACAGCCTTGTCTTTGGGTTTCCAGGACCTCTAGTATTTGGGATCCTTGCCTGAAAGGATGAAAAGTTGTTATATTTTTTTAAATATATATTCCAGGGAACTCATAAGGAGACAAGGAAGGATTGAGCCAATAAAGTTAATCCTGAGTATCTTCTTAGAAGGGGGGGGGGAAGAATAACTGGTGCAAAACTAAAAAGTTTCTAGCTCATTTTCCCAGATTGTGGGTATTGGGGTGTATTTTCTTTAAAGATTTCCAGTAAGATTACACAAGGCTTGTCCAAAGAAGAAAACAGAAGCTCAGTCATGTGGTATAAGCCACTTTGAGGGGAGGGATGGTATGAATATTTTCCCTTCCAATATCCTCAAGTTTTCTGGAATAGGATCAAGTACAGTATACAGTTAATGTTTTTCTCCATTAAAGCTCCTATTATTTTTATTTCCAATTAGCTACATATATGAGTAATATTTGGATGAACCAGAGCCTTGGAAATTGTGGTAAATGGAGTCATAGTTTCTCTAGAGTTACTGAGCAACAAAAATGCTGTTCTTGGTAACCTAAAGCTAAAGTTGTTGACATCTGCTTTTGGAGCATGGGATGGGCTTAATGTTTCCTTAATATGTTTCCCACAAAGTAATTGTGGACTATCTGAGTGTCACCACTAAACACCACCTCTCACACTTCCCTGTGATACAGAAAGTGACCCCTGAATTCTCAGGGGCCATGTCAATGGACCACAATTCCTGTCAGGTTCTGTCATGTTAGAAAAGTTTTGATAAGCAAAACCAGAAGAATAATCCATATGTTAACATTATTTTTTAAATGAGTCATTCTGAGCACCTTAGAGATTCTGATTAATTAAATGATTAATCATGATCCCACAGAACTTATAAGGAAGAATGTTACCCACTGATGCCAGAGAGAAGATAGACCAATAAGAAATAAGAACCAATAAAAAAGGCATTTTTCAATGCGACCAATGTGAGAATTTGTTATGCTTGACTGGGCTTATGAGATGTGGAGTTTCTTTTTTTCTTTTTCTTTACTTCTACCTTTTTTAAGTGGATAGGAGAAGTAGGTAAGGAAAAACTTATTATTTTTATAATAATAAAAAAATTAAAAGCCTTTGAGTATGAGCCTGCTAAAAGATTGTGTATGTCATATAAGGACCAGACTACCTAAATTTGGAAGGGGTTATCATGGGGCTGACCACAGAAAAATAAAATTTTCAACCATAGCAATTCCTGCAGACTATCTACTAGGTCATGGAGGGGGTTTGGTAGAGACAGTACCCACCAATTAAATTACATGTTCTTGTGTTTTCTTGTGCACATATTGAAAAAGTGTTGGTGTGAGTGGCTTGGGTTTATTTTTCCTCTTAACTTGGTTCAGATAAAATTCCACATGCATTCAATTAATCAAGGCAATTCCCTCATTTCTTCAATGAGCCATGATCAATAAGGCTTTTTTGGGATTTTGATTATACCTTTCTGTGGAGGGTGTAGGTACAATCCCAATCCTTGGGGCCTAGGGGAAGATGAGTTTCACTGATGGCAGCCGAATTTGTTGGCTTCATCCCTTGTGGCTCAAATACTTGTGGGAGGAACCACCTATAAAAGGGATATACAATGAGTTACTCCTCCCACAAAAAAAAATCAAGTAAGCAATCAACAAATATTTATTAAGTGTATCAGATTAAAAACTGGGAATACAAAGACAAAAATTAAATTTTCTTTGCCTTCAAGGAACTTCCAGTCTAATGGAAGAGACAAGGGTCAAAGTTTGTGGCATCAATGAAATCCATTCTACAAGAGGTACCGTTCATAGGAAGGTACAAGCAAAATCCCAAACAAGCCTCATCTCCCTGAAGTTTCTCAAGTTGGTCACAAAACTCCCTTTATCGGTTATCCATATAACCTAGACTCAACTCAGACTGTTCAAGATTAAGTCTGTTATTCCCTTTCAGTTCAATGAAGTAAAAAATAGAAAGGTCAAAGTACCTATTCAGAATTAATTCTAAGGATCAGAAAATTCCATATTGTGTCTAACCTTGATCTCTAGCACTGCAGTTTGGAGGCATTTCCTTTAAGAGGGGGCAACTCTCTGGAAATAGATTTTAGCATTTGGCGATACTAGGACATGTGGGTGATAAAAGAAGCCTTGCAGCTTCTCTGTCTTGGTTGCAGGGCTAGAGAAATCTAGAGAAGTTCTAGACAAGCACCTCTCCCCAAGATACCAAGCACCTTGCCGGGTCATTCTGCACCCTCACTGGAGGGTACAGAGTACTATACATGTGAGTAATAATACAGATTATCTGGAGGGTACGGATTACTATACATGTGAATAATAATACAGATTATCTGGAGGGTACAGATTACTATACATATGAGTAATAATACAGATTATCTGGAGGGTACAGAGTATTATACATATGAATAATAATACAAATTATCTGGAGGGTACAGAGTACTATACATATGAATAATAATACAAATTATCTGGAGGATACAGAGTACTATACATATGAATAATAATACAAATTATCTGGAGAGTACAGAGTACTATATATATGAATAATAATACAAATTATCTGGAGGGTACAGAGTACTATACATATGAATAATAATACAAATTATCTGGAGGGTACAGAGTACTATACATATGAATAATAATACAAATTATCTGGAGGGTACAGATTACTATATTCATGAGTAATAATACAGATTATCACAGGGAAAAAACATGTAAGCTAGAAATCAAATGAAAATAGAATGAAATTTTAAAAGTATAAACACAGCTAGGTGGCACAGTGTATAGAGCATTGGGCCGGGAGTCAGGAAAATTCATCTTTCTGATTTCAAATCCGGCCTCAGATGCTTCTTAGCTGTGTGATCCTGAACAAGTCACTTAAATCTGTTTGCCTCAGTTTCCTCATCTGTAAAATGAGTTAGAGAAGGAAATGGCAAACTAAACATCAGTATCTCTGCCAAGAAAACCCCAAAGGGGTCACAAAGATTTGGGACAAGCCCCAACAACAGCAAAAGGTGAAGGAGCCCTGTTACTTCCATAAAAAGATAGAGGTTCTGTCTGTCTGACTCCATGATGAGACTACAGGGATCGTACCACCCAATCTTATGTTTGGGGATATGTCGGTGCCAAATGACTCATACAATGCCATTTGACGACCCAACTATGTCCTCCTAAGTTCTTCTGCATAGATGAGAATCTGTCTGGCCTAAAGACCACCAGAGAAGAGGATTCTACAGCTTTGTTCCAGAATTATTTCTAATGATCAGAAAAGTCTTTATTATCTCTAGCCTTGGCCTCTGAACTACAGTTTGAAGGCATTCCCTTCACGTGTATAATCAGTGAGAATGAAAGGCAGCTAGCCAACTCTTACCCTGTGGTCTTCACAAGCTTTAAACTCATTTACTTCCAATCACTGTGGATGTTGATCCAAAAAGCACTAATCAGCTTTGGCCCTGGTTACCATGGAGATGATTTTTCTCCCAGTGAACTTTCACAGCAGTTGAGATCAACCAAGGCCCTCCTGCTAGAACATCCTAAGTGAATATCAGGGGACCGGACCTGGCTACCCATCTGCTCATACTTGTACTTCTCTCTGCAAAGAAGAAATATGTAAGCAGGTGTTTGCTTGGCCCACAGGAGTGCTATTGGGGATATACCAAGATGACATAAATGTGCATTTTTCCAGCAGCCTCTGTATTGGGAGTAATTAATAAATCAAAGAATTCATGAGGTGATTCTATGAACTGAGCTGAGAAAAAATGGAGCCCAGGCAAAGAAATGGGGAGAGATTCCATGTGGGGGACACCTAATGCTAGCAATTCCTTGCCCTTGGAAAAGAGTTTTCATCTACGGGATGAACCAAAAGTCTTAATGTAGCCTTAATAGTCTAAATTATGTTATATATATTTTTCTATAGTGTATCTTTTCATTTGAACCTCATAACAATGGCTGGTTGCTCTATAGACAAGATGCTCAATAAATACTTGATTGAATAAAAATGGATGATAAGTTGGGTACTT
Organism: Antechinus flavipes; assembly: GCF_016432865.1. NCBI lineage: Eukaryota > Metazoa > Chordata > Mammalia > Dasyuromorphia > Dasyuridae > Antechinus > Antechinus flavipes. Next base: position 37,095,573 of record NC_067403.1, on the reverse strand, counting down.
AATATTATTGTCACTTTACAGAAGAAGAATGAGGGCCACAGCAATTAAACAGCTCTTGCCCAAGGTCACACAGCTAGTTAGCAGAAGAATCCAGGACTTCAAACTCCCAGCCCAATGCTTTTTCAACCACCCCAGTCGGTGAAATAGGAGACAATCATTCTATGTCAGAGAGAAACCTAACTCTCCCCTACCTCACCCAGGTAGCATTATATTGCAGACTGAAATCTACCATGGCCTCCAAAGTCCAGGTGAGACTTCTTACTCCAACCCTCTCGGTTCCTGGGGGACAAAGGTCCTGGGAACACAAGACCTAAGAAGGTTACACAATCCAGGCACCTTGCCATCAAGTGTTCTTCCCATGCTTACAAATGTCAGCTGTTCCTTACTGGTGTCCACAAACCAACACCATTTCTCTTTATTTTTGTCAAGGTCACTTTCCCAAATGTCTTACCTCCCAAGAGGAGCTTCAAGTGTAGTGATTTGGAACTGATTTACAATAAAGTCAAGTCTTGAAAAATCACATAACTGAGACCTAACTCATTATAATCTCTCACTTTTTCCCCCTATCAACTTTTCTGGCAACTCAAGGAAGCCACAAATATAGATGTAAAATCAAAATCCCAGAATGTTAGCTCTGGAGGGAAAATTGGGGATCAAATAATAAATATATGGCAGGCACTGAACTCTGCTTCCGAATCTGATACTCTTTTCCCGCCATCATGTTTGCTTCCCCACACAATACGTTTTCTTACCAATCTAACCTTCAAGAATGTGCTTATCAAACGTCTAAGCAACTTCCAGGGACTAGAAAGAACCACGAGACTCAATGTACCTTTCCTGAGGTCCAAAGGCCTGAGCTGGGCTCCCATCACCTGGAAATGGAGAAACAGAGCTGAAATTACATTTCAGAACTGGGCTCTCCCAAAGCCTCCAGCTGCTCAGCTCCAAGTTTCTTACATTCCATTGCCTGCTTAGTAGCCTGTCAACTCTAGTTTCATGTCAGACTGAATCTGGTCTTGATTAGTGCCGTGGGCTCAGGAAGGCCAGCTTGGAGTCAGTGATGCTTTTCCTGGTTAATGAGCCTCTCTGGCTCCTCCCAGAAAACCCTATAAACTTGTCTGCCCCTCACTCCAGTCAGGCTCCAAATGAAACAAAAGCCATACACTGCCTGTGTTTATAGATTTCACTTAATTGAGTTTTTAATTATTAAAAGTGAGACCAGTCGGGAAGGGATTTAGCGAATCAAGAATTAGAATAACACATCATTGAAAGGGGAAATTTCTCCAAAGACTCCCAAAGCCAATTAGTGTGTTTTGGAGGTGAGGGTGGGGGTCAAATCAAGCCTGAGGGAAGCGTCTTTGCTCTTGGTCTAGATTTTAATAAGGGACTGAGGGGGCTGAGGCTCCATAAGTTTTCCCAGCAGTTGAAGGGAAAGGATAAGGAACACTGGTCTATAGCAAAGCAATTCCATTAGGACTAGAGAGAACCGACGAGCTGCCCTTTGCAGGCAGAGTAAGGACCACAAACATGGAAGTCCAAACCACAGCCTTTCTCTCCACCAAATTCCAGATTGGATCAGAAATGACATAAACTGCTTCTAGAGATCCATGGTAAGCGATCTTTTCAAGGACAATCCTGTTAAAGGGGGTATATGACTTAATTGATTGCAGCCTCCCACCCCCCAAAAGTCTCTCCTATCTTGTAAATCATAGCTATTTGGTTGTACATGACAATGTTTCTTATTGACTGTTGAAGCAATTACTGCCCAACACTCCTCATTTTAAAAATGGCTGCCATCTTTCTATCTCTTCAGGGGTACCCTTTGCCTAGATGTCATATTTGGAACTAGACTTCTATCACTATTTGGAAGGTATTCCCTCCAGAAAAAAAGAACCACCCATGGGTTTTAACTCACAAGGTAGTACATGAGAGATATAATGGTAATATATATATATATATATATATATATATATATATATATATATATATTACCATTATATCTCTCATGTACTACCTTGTGATATATATATATATATATATATATATATATATATATATATATATATATATATAGTTACAGACAATGGTGTTGCCTATGATGGTGAAGTTTCTCAATATGGCCCTAAGCTCAAATCCACAGCTCAAGCAAGAGCTAGTTTACAAGTCAGAAATCACTACAGAAGGAAATAGCATTAAAAGTGAGATTCATAATTAGTAGTCATAACAAAGAGAAAAAAAAGAGAACTGGAAAAACTTTCTGGTTGGGGGGGAGCAAAATAGGGGTCCCCAATCACATACAGGGTATAGAGGTCTGGCTTTAGAATCAATAGGAACTCGATGCTGTGTTCAAAACTCAACTCTGGCATATTCTAGCTGTGGGAACCTTGGCAAATTATTGAGTCCCTTGGTGCCCCCAGGCAAGCCCTTAAATCTATAAGTTGAGGTAGTTATTGATGTCTATTATAGAGGAAATTTCCTCACTGGGAGTTCCCTAAAAACAAAGACACCATAAGTCTAAAACATTTTTACATGTGAAGTCCCACACTTGAGAGTTCAAGAAATTAATCACAAAAGTGTAGGACGGAGGAGACACGGCTGCACCAGTTTGTATGAATAAGAGCTGAAGATTTTAATGAACTGCGAACTCTATATGAGTCAACAGTATGACAGAGTAGTCACAAAAAATAAGTTGTATTAGGCTTTCTTAATGGGAAAATAATATTCAAAATGAGAGAGGTATCCTAGTCAGAGCACAGCTAGAATATGTAGTTAGAGGAACATCATTTTAAGAAGGCTAATGACAAAATGAATCATGTCCAGAGGGATGTGACCAGGTCACAAGAAGCCTGGCTACCTTATAACACAAGAATCGTTTGAAGGAACTAGTTATGCAAAAGGAAGAAAAAGAGAGAGAGGAGGAAGGAAGGAAGAAAGGAAGGAAGGAAGGAAGGGAAGGCGGGAAGAAGGAAGGGAAGGCGGGAGGAAAGGAAGGGAAGGCGGGAGGAAAGGGAGAGGAATGGAGGAAGGAAAGGGATGGAGGGAAGGAAAGGGATGGAGGGAGGGAAAGGACAGAGGGAGGGAAAGGACAGAGGGAGGGAGAGGGAAAAGGAGAGGAGAGGGAAAAGTAGAGAGAGAGGAGGGAAAAGGAGAGAGAGGGGGGGAGGGAAAAGGAGAGGGGGGGAGGGAAAAGGAGAGAGAGAGAGGAGGGAAAAGGAGAGAGAGAGAGGGAAGGAGAGGGAGAGGGAGAAGGAAAGGGAGAGGAAAGGAGAGGAAGAGAGAGGAAGAAGAAGAGGGAGAAGGGACAGAGAGGGAGAGGGAGAGGAAGAAAGGAAGGGAGGGAGAGGGAGAGGAAGAAAGGAAGGGGGAGAGGAGAGGAAGAAAGGAAGGGAAGGAGAGGGAGAGGGAGAGGAAGAAAGGAAGGGAAGGAGAGGGAAGGGAGAAAGGAAGGGAAGGAGAGGGAAGGGAGAAAGGAAGGGAGGGAGAAGGAGAGGAAGAAAGGAAGGGAGGGAGAAGGAGAGGAAGAAAGGAAGGGAAGGAGAGGGAGAGGGAAAAAGGAAGGGAAGGAGAGGGAAGGGAGAAAGGAAGGGAAGGAGATGGGAAGGGAGAAAGGAAGGGAAGGAGAGGGAGAGGGAGAGGGAGAAAGGAAGGAAGGAGAGGGAGAGGGAGAGGGAGAAAGGAAGGGAAGGAGAGGGAGAGGGAGAAAGGAAGGGAAGGAGAGGAGAGGGAGAGGGAGAAAGGAAGGGAAGGAGAGAGAGAGAAGGAAGGGAAGGAGTGAGGGAGGGAGAGAGAAGGGAGAGAGAGGGAGAGGAGAGGAGAAAGGAAGGAAGGAAGGGGAGGGCGAGAGAGAGAAAGGGAGGGAGAGAGAAAGGAGAGAAGAAAGGAAGGAAGAAAGGAGGAAAGGAAGGAAGGGAGGAAGAAAGGGAGAGAAGAAAGGGAGGGAAAGAAGAGGAAGGGAAGAGAGAGAAGGGAGAGAGAAAAGAGGGAAAAGAGAAAGGGGAAGGAAAAAGGATGAAGAGGAAAGAGTGAAAGGAGAAAGGAGGAAAGGGAGAGAGGGAAGGAAGAAAGGGAGGGAGGAAGGAAGAAAGGGAGAGAGGAAAGAGAGGAAGAGAAGGGAGGAAAAGAAATAGGAAAGGAAGAGAGGGAAGGGGGGAGGGAGGGAGGATGGGAAGAAGGCTGAGGGGAAAGGGAGGGAGGGAGGCGGGAAAGGGGAAGGAGGGAGGGAGGCGGGAAAGGGAGGGAGGGAGGCGGGAAAGGGAGGGAGGAAGGGAGGAAGAAAAGAAGAAAGGAAGGAAGGAAATAAGGAAGAGAGAGAAAAAGGGAAGGGAGGGAGGGAGAGAAAAAGGGAAGGGAGGAAGGGAAAGAAAAAGGGAAGGGAGGAAGGGAGGGAGGGAACAAAGGGAGAGAAGGGAGGGAGAAGAGAAGAGGGGAAGGAAAAGAAGAAGGGAGGGAAGGAAAAGAGGAAGGGAAGAAAGGGAGAGAAGGAAGGGAGAAAAGAGGGAAGGCAGGAAGGGAGGGAGGAAAGAGGAAGGGAGGGAGGAGAGAGAGAGGGAAGGGAAGAAAGGGAAGGAGGAAGGAGGAAAGGGAGAGAGGAAGAGAGGAAGAGAAGGGAGGAAAAGAAATAGGAAAGGAAGAGAGGGAAGGGGGGAGGGAGGGAGGATGGGAAGAAGGCTAAGGGGAAAGGGAGGGAGGGAGGGAGGAAGGGAGGAAGGGAGGGAGGAGAGAGAGAGGGAAGGGAGAAAGAGAGGGGAGGAAGAGAAGTAGGAAAGGAAGAGGGGAAGGAAGGGGGGAAGGAAGAGGGGGAAGGAAGAGGGGGAAGGATGAGAGGGAAGGATGAGAGGGAAGGGAGGGAGGGAAGGAAGGAAGGAACATTAATTAAGTGTTTTTTATATGTTAGTCATTTTTCTAAGTCCTAGGGAAACACATGTAAGCAAGCAAGACAGCTGGATGAAGCTTAAATTATAATGGGGAAAGACACCAAGAGGACCTGGAAACGGGAGAGCAGAAAAGGGAAGGAGGGGATCCCCAAGTGAGCTGATAAGAAAATGTGGAGACCTGGGCCCTACAAGATAAGTCCAAAGCTCACCTATCAGAGCCAGCGACCCAGGGGTGGATTTCAAGTTTCCAATGAGGTGGAGATGGTCAAAAAAGGTCTTTAAGTATTTGAATGGTTGTCATGTTGAAAAAGCATTAGGCTTGTTCGGTCTGCAAGAGAAAACTAAAAGCAATATAACAATTACAGAAGGGTGAATTTCAGTTTAAAATGTAAAGAAAAATTTCCTAACAATTAAAGCTGTCTCTTAGGGTAGAATGAACTCCCTAGGTTTGTAATGAATTATCCCTAATTGAAGAGGAGGCCACCTGAGATTTTATGGAAGGGATTTAGGATTTCCCTAAAAAGAAAATCCTGAGACATTTCACTGAGGCAGGAAACAGTCACCCTGTGATTTGGTGACCATTTTTTGTCTTCTACCTCCTCTTTGAGTTTGGGACATGAAAGAACAAGTGTGACTTTTGAAACTAAAGGGCCTAGGTTCCAGTCCCATCTCCTCCACTTAACAGCTGTATAACTAGGAATATTAGTCAACATCTCTGCTTTTTCATATCGAACATGGGGGTCATAATATCTACTCGGCCTGCCTCACAGTCCAGTTAAAATGTTTGAAAAGTATTTTATAAACTTTAAAGCACTATATAAATGTTATCTGTTACAATTATCAAAAACTTCTGGGGGCCTTAATTTTCCCATGCCTAAAATGGACATTATAATGCTGTTCTAATGACTTACTTCATGTGTGTTTTTACTTTGTAACATGGAAAGCATTAAGGGCAGGGCCAAGGGTCCCCCAGAGTGGAGAAACCTGACTTTCAGAGGTGAAGAAGACATGGTCATCGATTTCCAATACGTGTCCAGTGTGTCCCAAGTACAAAATGGCTCTAAAACTTTTGTACACGGGCAGAAAAGTTCCTGATCAGGTACGAGTCCCACAATCTCTGTATTTCTCTCCCTCTAGGAAGGACGTCCACCTCACACACAACACCCACACTCGGTGCTCAGTTTTGTACATGATACAGTACTAGATCCTGCAATTTTAAATGTTATATATTTATGGCCTAATGTTAACAATGGGGTGACTCAGGTCCTGGTGCTACTCTGAGAGACCATCCTTTTTCCTTCATGGGGCATCAGTGATTTCCCCCAAAGCTCTGGTAGCTCTAGGAACTAGCCACAGCTCAGACGACCCATCACGCACAGGGTGCTTTCTCATTTCTTTCTCTCAGGATTTTGGGCAAACACATTCATTTGAAAGAGGATTGCCCCCAGCTTAGTGTGGTACATCGCTGCCATGTCAGCGCCGTTGGGCAGAGCAAATGAGTAGTTTTGAACATCTGCGGGAGGCAGCGCCTGTGATTTAACAGGCTTCTTCTGGAGGTCAACTGGGCAATAAGAGGGAGGCAAATTTCCTCTCTGCAAACGCCCTGTCTTGTCCTGAGCAGCATCTCCAAAACAGCTTCATTAACTCTCTCCTGTGCATTGCAGATAGACATGTGCAGGCTGCCTTAAAGTCTTAGGGAGAAGCAAAGGCTGCCAGTTTCATTATGTACAGCCCACTCCTGAAGAAAAACTTGGGAAAGCATTTTATTTATAGATTTTTTTTCTCTTTCTTTCATCCCTTCTCTATCTCCTTTCCCCATCTCTGAGATGGAAAGAACAAGGCTGCCACTTTGATTCCAACCATCCTCCCAACAAATGAAATTTGAAGTTAAATCTGGCATTGAAGTCAAAATCATTTGGCCATGACATTGCATGGGCTTGCCGAGGAGAAGGTTCTGATGTCAGGTGGGATTATGACTTGAAATGAGGAATAGACAGCATGAGCAGGGAGAATTCTCCTAAAACCAAGGTCCTTTCTCTTCTCCCCATTAGGGTTTCTAATAATAGAAAGCAGGGGGAGAATAATACTGGAAACTCAAATCATAGGCAAGAATGACATCCAGAGGCAAGGAGAATAATGATGGTGACAATACAAAGATTGTGGAGACAGACTGACTGCTACGTAACCTAAATGCATCATTTTGCCTAATTTGCTTACTTTTCAGAATGCACCCATAAGCCCAGATGATGGTTCACAATTTAATTTCTTTTCTTGCATGTCAAAAATAATTATTATTTTAGGCCAGAGACGAGGAGAAAAACCCTTTATGTTCATTTCAAGAATTTTAGGACCCTAATATCTTTAGGAGAAACTAGTTAATTTCCTTTTTTTCCATGTCAAAAAAATAATAATGATTTTTAGGTGGGGAACAAGGAGAAGAAGAATCCTTTTTGTTCATTTCAAGAATTTTAGGACCACAACTTTAGGAGAAACTAGCTAATTGCTTGATTATAGTTTATTTACAGTCCTTGGAGAGAGGTTTGTTCCTGGAGAGAAAACTGGAGAATAAGAGAGTGGGATGGGCAGGCAGGATTGTTTCCAAACGTAATATTTTTGTATGATTTCTATAAAGGATTCATTGTTCCTTGGGCCCAGAAAATACTCATTTGTCACTGTATATTTAGCCGACCTTTGCATCATGAGCAGGTTAACTCTTCACAAGGTACAGACTCATTTCCATACAAGAATTCACAAAAAAGTACCACCAGTAGGAAGAGAATTAAGCCAGATGAGACGCGACCTTAAGAAAGCCCTGGCTGGCGGAGAGTGAGGGCAGCTGGGAGCTGGATGCTTTGTAGCCACCAGGGGTGCGTTCCAGACCAGTACACTTTGATAGGAAAGAAAACAGCTTAATTGTTGCAAGGTCCTAAGAGCAAAGCTTCAGAGATGGAAGGGACCTTAATGATTATCTAGACAGGATTCAAATGTACTTGACATTTTCCTTTGAAAAATAAATTAGAGGAGCCAGCTAGGTGGTAGAGAGCTCTGAGTCTGGAGTCAGGAGTACCTGAGTTCAAATCTAGCCTCAGACATTTAGCAGCTGTGTGATGCTGGGCAAAGCATTTCGCCCTGCTTGCCTCAGTCTCCCCATCTGTAAAATGAGCCAGAGAAGGAAACGGTAAATGGCTCCAGTATTTCTGCCAAGAAAACCCTAAACGGGCTCGCAAAAAGTCAGACATGACTGAAATGATTGAAAAACAACAAGATAACATAAAAATGAATGGTGGTCCTGACAATAATAGCCAGCATTTATTTAATAGTACAGGGAAGAGCACTGGACCTTGACCTGAAATCTAATGTGGTCTTGGAGAATAAGCCACTTAATCTCAGTATGCCTTAGTTTCTTCATCTATAAAATGGGAATAATAATAGCACCTAATCTCATAAGGATTTTGTGATGATAAAATGAGGTAGTATTTGTAAAGCACTTAGCAAACTTTAAATGATAAATTTAATTAAATATTGATAGTTTAATATATGCTATTATTGTTGTCACCAACAGAGAGTAGTTAGATGGCACAATAAATAAGAGTGTCAGCCCTGGAGGCAGCAGGATCTGAATCCAAATCCAGGCTCCAACTTTTACTGTGTGACTTGGGGCAAGTGATTCCTTTCCCAGAAGATGAAGAAAACCTTCAAGAAATTTTTCTTGAGGAGCTTGTATTCAGATTTATACTTGGGGCCATTGGCTAAATATTTCTTTCAATTGATTGACCAATTCTACCCAATGTTGCCCTTTATTTCTATTTATAAGTATACACTAAAGCATAAAAATAAGAACATAAGGCAAGAGAAGAAGTCTGCTGTAAATGATCTTTCAAGAAATAATTTACTATAAATTTCTATGAAGGAAGATGACCAGCTTTTAAAAGGTAAGTCTGGCAACCTACTATAAATTTCCCTGATTTGTAATAAGATACAAAAAATATCAAAAAGTCGACCCAGAGAGATCAAAAAGAATTTGTATATTTGTTAGGATAAGTGTCCTAGATAAAAATGACAATGAATAAAAGATAGTGAAAAGATACGCACATTAATAGATTGCTGGTGGAATTAATCTAACCATTCTGGAAAGCCATTTGAAATTGTACTCAAAAAGTAATGAAAATATCCATATTCTTTAAGAGATCACACTACTTGAAATGGACATCAAAGGATATCAAAGCTAGAAAGGTCCATTATTAAATTATTGAATATAGAGAATCTTGGAAAGACTTTTATGACCTAATGTAAAGTGAAATAAATAGAACTAGGAAAATAATATTCAGAATGAATGGAAAGAAAAAATGCATGATACTTATACAAATTTTAAAGTGCTCACTATTATAATAAACTTATCCCCAAAGAGGAGAGAGCACACTTCCTGCTCTTTTTTTTGTAGAGAGAGAAAACTATGGATGCGACACATCGCACATACTACGAGTGCCTATTGATAACACAGCCAGATTAGTTTTTCTGAATTGCTTTCCCCTCCCCCAATTTTTTATTCTTTGTTATCAATGATGGCTCACTAACTAGGAAACAGAGGTCAGCATATATTGGAAGGTGAAAATGATGCAAAAACAGAAGGCATCAATAAAAGCTCAAAATGATTTAACTGATGATGAGCTGTTGTTAATGTCAGTTCCCTAACTGCTACCTCCTCATTGAGTGAGTTCTGTGACCATTTGGTTAGTCAGTGGAGTAACTCTGAGAGATATTCATTCTATTAGAATCCTAGGATATCAGAGATGGAAACTGCTATTTTTGTATTATTTCATTTTCCATGCAAGAAATAATTCCTCATATTTCTTTGGCATTGCATCTCATGGTCAATCCCAATACTTTAAGGATAGAGTTCTCTGTTACTTTCAGTACAAGCTTATAAAGCACCAAAAATATTTACTAAAAAAAAATTTCAAATTTACTGGAAAAAAGTTTCAATCACAGCTGTGGGCTCTCGTGATGGGTTTAAGTCATATTGTTCAGTCGTTTTTAGTCATGTTTGACTCTTAATGACCACATTCAGGTTTTAATAGTAGAGACCTAGAGAGATTTGCCATTTCCTTCTCCTGCTTATTTTACAGATAAGGAAACTGAAGCAAACAGAGAGTTAAGGGATACAATAAGTGTCTGAAGTTAGATTTGAATTCAGGAAAATGAGTCTTCCTGATTCCAGTCCCAGCACTCTAACTATGTGTCACCTAGCTGCATATTAAAGGTAAATAATAGGTCCTTGGCTTAGAAGTAACTCCTAACTTCCCTAATGTGGATTAAGTACATAAATTCATTAGTAATAATAGAAAGCAGTTTAAACACTTCCGGTTTATATCTGTACCCTTCACATTTCATTCCTGAGTCATCTTTTAAGACTCTCATTTTATATGGGATCATCAAACTCACAATTAAGCTAATACTCCAGGAATTTATTTTCTGTTTTGAATTTTAATTAAATTTTTTCTTTTTATTTCTTAAGCAGCAGTGCCATCTTCTGGAAAAATATAAACATGACATTTGGTGACAAGAGAATCTTGCACACCAAAGTTAATGAGTTTTGTTATTGTCTCTAAAACTAGACACAGGTGGACACTACATAATATACATTGTTTTTTGTATTTTCCTTTTTCTTTGTAACAATCTCCCAAGTCTAAAGTATCCAGCCCACATTGACAAGCTAAGAAAAATCATAGAGACTCAATCTATAGTTTTGTTACAATGTAACATTGTAAAGCATTTAGCAAAGTGCCTGGCATGTAGTAGTAAATTTTATAAATGCCTTCTCCTTTCCCCATAATATAAAAAAAATTGCTAGTAATTTTTTGGGGGAAACACAGACTTAAAACTGTCTATGTACTATTCATGTAATCAGTAATTCAACTATAAGATTAAAAGAGTTACCAAAGATACCAAGAAGTTAATGGACTCTTAATCATATGGTCAAAACACATTAAAAGTAAAATTTAAATCCAGATCTTTCTAACTTCAAGGTCAAACGCTTTCTCCATTGGACTCAAATATAACATCCAAACCAAAAAAAAACTCTTGTTAAAAAAAAAAGCTACTCTGTAACTTTTCTTCTGTTCTGTTCTATTTCTCTTGATTTTCAGTGATATGCTTAATCATATAGCCTATTATTACATACTTGCTGTACTTATATGTATGTGATTCTCTCATTCTATTATATTCTTAGAAGTATCAGAGCTGTAAAAATCTTCATATTTCAAGTTTCTGTGGCAAATTGTGAAATATTCCCAAAGCACAGATTAAATTAACTTTCCAAAATTTTCCATTATGGATATATGAGTGATGGCAGAACAAGTCTTATGGATGATTTCTCTGCAATGAAGCGTAACCATTTGGACCAAAATGATTGTTTGTAGAGTATATATAGATATAAAATATCTATATTTTATACACATGATAAATGGATTCATGGGGACAATTTAGTATGCTGTAATAATCATGCCCCAACTATATATCTATTCAGAGATACTGAATCAAAGAATGAATTTTGTCTTATCAAAACTTTGGTCCTTCTCCTAGAAGCTAGCTTCATAGTCTTTTGGGGGAGGTGTGTGAAAAATGTTTTTGATACTTTCATTTATTTAGCTAAATTGGGGTTAAGTAACTTGCCCAGAGTCACACAGCTAGGAAGTATTAATTGTCTGAGGCCAGATCTCAGGTTCTCCTGACTTCAGGGCTGGTGCTCTATCCATTGCACCAACTAGATGCCCCTTTGATATTTTCATTTATATCTCTCCTTCCAAACTAGTCATCCTTTGTAATGAAGGAGAGACAGACAGACAGACAGACAAATAGAGGGACAGACAGATAAAGAGAGACAGAGATAGAGAGACAAAGACAGATAAACACAGAAACAGAGACAGACCCAGAAACAAAGACAGAGAACACAGAAACAGATCCAGAGAGACACAGAAACAGAGAAGAGAAAGTACTTCTGAAGTTAACATCTCTATGTAGTCTGAATAGAATATGTATGGTTCCACACTCAGTCTTACACCTATGAATATAGGTGTATGAAGATGGAATCTCCTAGTTCTTTTTTCAGAGTCAGAGTTGGTACTTATAACTATAAAGCTTTGAAGTAAAAAAAATTGTTTTTTCCATTTACACTCTTGTAATCATTATATATATGTATAATTTTCTTGGTTCTGTTCTTCACTCTGTGTTAGTTCACATCAATCTTCCCACATTTCTTTGTATTTTATATTCATTCATTTATTCAGTTCAATAATAATCTAATTATATTCATGTACCACAATTTGTACGGTCATTACACAATACACAATTACACAATAGGTATCTACTTTGTTTCCAAATCTTTGCTACTTAAAAAAAAAAGCCATAGTAAATAATTCAGTGTATCTGGGACTTTTTTTTTAGCCTTCTAGGAGTATATGCCTAGCCATGGGATCTCTGGGCCAAAGGTTTGGGTCACTTCTTAGTAGAATTCCAAGAATCTCCAGAATTGGCTCAATTCATAGCTTCAAAAACAGAATATTAACATGCCTTTCCATATCCACCTCCAACATTATTTCCACCTTTTGTTGTCTTTGCTAAGTATGGGATGAAACAAAAGAATTGTCGATTTGCATTTCTCTGATTTGAAAGAAACTTGCACTTGGTTAATAGTTTGCAATTTTTGACAGATTTTTTTAAAATCCCCTTGCCAAGAAATAGCTTTCGAAGAATAGCTCTTGATCTTTTATATTTGTATTATGTCTTGAATTTTACTGCTGGAGATAATGGAAGATGCAATGAACCGAGTTAAGTTTTTGCTAGACTATCATTCAGTGATTAACAATATAATAGTCTTTCATAGTAATCCTGCTTATCGTAAATTGTAGTTATAGATCCCTTTCTTCACACTTAAGAGTAAAGGTGCTCACAATTCAGGACCCTCATGAAACTCATTTTCCAGTGAAATAAACAGCAACTTCAGATCTACTTCTGAAAAATGGAATAAGAGAGTGCAGCATAGAGAGGGGAGGGAATGAAAGGCCTTCTTATCTCATTGTGAAATTGTTCTATGATTATCTTCCAAGCTGTCCACAGAATGAATACAAACCTCATAGATTCTTGTGTACCACTTCTCTCTTATAGAACTCAGAAGAAATATATAATTCCAAACAAACAAACAAAAAACAGATGCATTGTTTGCTCTATGGTTTTAATATGCAAAGTCAAGGATTTAAAAGCAAACTAAAAACATTTACAGACATAAAATTTCTTTTAAATCCCGTAATTTGTAATCAAAAGCAGTTGGTTTAGGCAATCCAATATGTTTATTGATGCAAAGCTGGGCCCTGGGCCTTAGAAACGCCATTCTCTAAGAACAAAGTTACCTAGAAAGTATGAAGAGAAAGGACAAGACTTTTACACCAACTGACTGGTAAATGTGTGTGTGTGTGGCAGACAAAACTGGGACTTAAGTATCTTTGGTGCCCTGGCCTCCCTGCTCCCCTTTATCCACTCTACTCCCAACCCTCACCCCTTTGGGAGCTCTTTTCAAATCCAGTTGTCAAAATTTACTCTAAGTAAATTGTCTGAAACTCATTCACACAAAAGTATGAGTGATAACTTGAAAGTCAATATTGCTGAAAAGCAATAAAATTCTAAAAGGATCAAATCTTATACTAAAAGAATATAGCTTTGAGGACTAGGGAAGATTCCAGGAATTAGCTCACAGTTCTTCTTGGATACCCTAAAAGTCTGACCTCCCCCCCCTCTACCTACTCCCCAATTAATCATCTACTGTGTCAAGATGACCACTTGTTGGTCCTTAAAGAAAGATTGGATTGACTTCTGAGGTACTTTTTGAGGTACTTGTTGATTCAATTCAATATAAAGGGGCATTTATTGAGTGCCTACCATGTGCAAGGTACTATTGTAGGTACTAGGGATAATTTTTGTTTGTATTTATATTTTTAATGTATTTACATACATATAATATGTGTATATATACATATATATTTATATGTTTGTATTTCTTTAATACTTGCCCTCAAGGAACTTATATTCTACAGGCAAAAACTACATCCAAGCAAACGAGTAAATGCAAGATAATTTGAGGAAGGAGAGAATATTAAAAATTAAGGAATCAGAAAATTTTCCCATAGGAAGTAGCATATGAGCTAAGTATTCTAAAAGTCACCAGGAAAGAGGGAGTGCATTCAGGTATGAGAGACAGCCTAGGTGGACGTGGAAGGTCAAATCTGAGGAATAACAAGTCGGCTTTGGAATCTAAGACTGATGGTGTTTATGTAAGGGGGCATTCTAAAAAGCCTTTGTCCTCCCTTGTTCCAATTATGTTTCATTCTACAAAGTGAACACAAATTCTCTTTCAGTGATGTTACAGTATATGGTCTTCTGTTCTGAAAGCATCATTTCCTATATATCCACATTCTCTTAAATATTTCTTTCATATTGAAGGCTGAATACTAGTAGTTTGAGATGATTTTTTAAAAAATCTGGATCTGGAATCAGGAAATCCTATTTTTTAAATAAGTGTCTCACTCTTTCCAAATCTGTTTCCTGATTTATGAAATGAGAACAATATTAACTGTAATAGTAACCTCACAAGTAACATCGGGTTATTGTGCCAATAAGATGTGATAATGAATGTAAAGCACTATGTAAATATTGGCTGCTGTGGTTATAGAAGTACTTCCTTAATGGCTATTTTCTGATATGTGATATTTGTTTGCTAAATTTAGGAAATCCTCTTCCAGATGGTTCAAAGTGAATGTTGTGATATCAAATCTGGATCCACTGACCATATCAAACTCTGACTAAATCCATTGTTCATTTAATGGAGTTAAATCTTAAACTGTGAGAGCATAATATGCCATCTTTCAAAGATACCTTGAGCCCATCCTGTAAATACAAT